>NC_057806.1:322509344-322518829 GCF_018294505.1 Triticum aestivum | reverse complement strand
GGGCCCAGGCGGGCCCGCGCGGCGGGGAAGTGGGCACCGGGCGCGGCGTATCAGGTGGTGACACGTGGCGGCGGCGGGGTGGAACTGGACATGTCCGTCGGTGGTTTTTTTGTCCGGCGGCGGCGGATGGAATGGATCTAGGGTTTCGGGGGGAAGGAGAAGGAGAATTTCGGAGGGGTCTTTATATAGGCATAGAGGGAGCTAGGAGTGTACAAATGAGGTGCGGTTTTCGGCCACGCGATCGTGATCGAATGCTCTAGATGATGGAGAGGGTTTTGGTGGGTTTTGGGCCAAATTGGAGGGGTGTTGGGCTGCAACACACACGAGGCCTTTTCGGTCCCTCGGTTAACCGTTGGAGCATCAAACGAAGTCCAAATGGTACGAAACTTGACAGGCGGTCTACCTGTAGTAAACCAAGGCCGCTTGGCAAGTCTTGGTCCAATCCGGAAATGTTTAATCCCCACACACGAAAGAAAGGTAGAAATGACCACCGGAGGAGAACGGAGTGCCGGAATGCAATACAGACAACGGGGAAAATGCTCGAATGCATGAGACGAACACGTATGCAAATGCAATGCACATGATGAAATGATATGAGATGCACGATAACGACAACAACACACGGAGACAAAAACGCGAACCTGAGAAAATAAAATAACTTAACACCGTAAATGGCAAGAGTTGGATTACATATTAGGAAAAATCATATCCGGGGTGTTACAACACTCCACCACTACGAAAGGATCTCGTCCCGAGATCTAGGACTGAAAGAACGCCGGGTACTCAGAACAGAGGTGATCCTCGCGTTCCCAGGTGGCTTCACGGTCGGAATGGTGTGACCACTTGACTTTGAGGGATTTGATTGACTTGTTACGAGTCTTGCGTTCAGTCTCTTCTAGAATAGCAACGGGGTGCTCACGATAAGAGAGATCTTCTTGGAGCTCAATGTCCTCGAAGTTGACGGTGCGGTCAGGAGTCTTGAAGCACTTTCGAAGCTGAGAGACATGGAACACGTCATGCACATTTGCAAAGTTTGAAGGAAGCTCGAGTTGATAGGCGAGGTCGCCTCTCTTGCTGACAATCTTGAAAGGTCCCACGTATCTAGGGGCAAGCTTCCCTTTGATACCGAAGCGACGAGTACCTTTCACAGGAGAGACGCGAGGTAAACATGATCTCCGATCTCGAAAGCCAAATCACGGTGCTTACTATCATAGTAGCTCTTCTGGCGGGATTGGGCTGCTTTGAGGTTATCTCGAATGACTTTGCACATTTCCTCTGCCTCTGTGATTAAGTCATTTCCCAGAAGTTGACGTTCGCCGGTTTCAGACCAGTTGAGAGGGGTACGACACTTCCTGCCATACAGAATTTCGAATGGGGCTTTGCCCAAACTTGCTTGAAAACTGTTGTTGTAGGAGAATTCAGCATATGGAAGACAATCCTCCCACTTCATGCCGAAGGAGATCACACAAGCCCTGAGCATATCTTCAAGAATCTGATTGACACGCTCGACTTGACCGCTAGTTTGAGGATGGAAAGTTGTGCTGAAGCGGATGTTGGTGCCCATAGCCTTCTGAAACGAATCCCAAAACTTGGAGGTAAAGATGTTGCCACGGTCTGAAGAGATCACTTGTGGAATACCGTGCAGAGAGACAATTCGAGAGGTATAGAGCTCCGCCAATTGAGCTGCAGTGATAGACTCTTTGATAGGCAAAAAGTGAGCCACTTTAGTGAGTTTGTCGATAACAACGAATATAACATCATTACCACGCTTGGACTTTGGAAACCCAGTAACGAAGTCCATCTCAATGTGGTCAAACTTCCATTCTGGAATGGCAAGAGGTTGGAGGAGACCAGCTGGCCTTTGGTGTTCTACCTTCACTCTTCTACAGACATCACATTCATTCACGAACTAAGCAATCTTGCGCTTCATTCGAGTCCACCAATAAGCCTGCTTGAGGTCCTGATACATCTTCGTGCTCCCAGGGTGGATGGAGAGGAGAGAATTGTGAGCCTCATTCATGATCACTTTACGAAGGTCACCTTTGGGCACAACAATACGATCCTCGAAGAAGAGAGTATCCTTGTCATCAAGGCGGTAGCACTTGTACTTGGGTTGACTCTTGGCAATCCCAATCTTCACCTTTTTCACCATAGCATCAAGAAGCTGGGCTTGGCGAATCTGGTCTTCCAAGGTAGGAGAGACTTGAAGGTTGGCGAGGAAACATTGAGGAACAACTTGCAGATTAAGTTTGTGGAAAGCTTCACAAAGCTCGGGTTGATAAGGCTTGAGAATCAGACTGTTGCAATAAGCCTTCCTACTCAATGCGTCAGCAATCACATTGGCCTTGCCTGGAGTATACTCGATACTCAGATTATACTCTTGAATCATTTCGACCCATCGAGTCTGCCTGAGGTTGAGATTAGGCTGAGTGAAGATGTACTTGAGACTCTTGTGGTCAGTGAAAATGTCCACTTTTCTTCCCAATAAGAGATGTCTCCAAGTCAAAAGAGCATACACAACTGCCGCCAACTCGAGGTCATGAGTGGGGTAGTTCTTCTCGTTGGGCTTCAACTGGCGAGAGGTATAAGCCACAACTTTCTTCTCTTGCATCAACACTGCGCCAAGACCTTGGAGAGAGGCATCGCAAAAGACCTCGTACGGTTTGGATTCATCAGGAGGAGTCAGAACTGGAGCAGTGACCAATTTCTCTTTCAAAGTGTTGAAAGCGATGTCACATTCCGGAGACCAAATGTACTTGACGTGCTTCTGGAGAAGATTTGAGAGAGGCTTCACGATCTTAGAAAAGTTTTCAATGAATCTTCGACAGTAGCTTGCGAGACCGAGGAAGCTACGGAGTTGCTTCACGTTCTGAGGTGGTTCCCAATTCACAATTGCAGACACCTTCTCATGATTCACCGCAATGCCCTTGGCAGAGATGATATGACCAAGATAAAGAACCTCATCGAGCCAAAATTCGCACTTGGAGAACTTGGCGTAGAACTGGTGTTCCCTGAGCTTATCGAGTACCAAACGCAAGTGCTTGGCATGATCTTCCTTGTTCTTCGAAAATACCAGAATGTCGTCGAGATAGACCAAAACGAAGTCATTGGTGTAGGCATTGAAGATGAAGTTCATCATGTGAGAGAAAGTCGGAGGAGCGTTGACGAGGCCAAAAGACATGACAGTGTATTCATATGAACCATAGCTTGTCCTGAAAGCCGTCTTGGGAATATCTTGCTCACGGGTTCGAATCTGATGATAACCCATACGGAGATCAAGCTTGGAGAATACTTGGGCACCTTTGAGTTGTTCGAACAGCTCGTTGATGTTGGGAAGTGGGTATTTGTTCTTGCTGGTCTTCTTGCTCAATGGACGGTAATCAACACAAAGTCGGTCCGTTCCATCCTTCTTCTTCACAAAAAGAACACCACAACCCCACAGAGAAGAACTAGGTCGGATGAGGCCCATTCTCTCTTGAACATCGAGTTGTTTCTTCAGCTCCTTCAACTCTTCAGGTCCGAGCTTGTAAGGACGCTTGCACACTGGTTCCGTGCCAGGCTCAAGATCGATGACGAATTCGACTGGCCGGTGCGGAGGCATTCCTGGAAGCTCTTCTGGAAAGACGTCTTGATAATCGCAAACGACTGGGATTTGCGAGATGGCATCCAGTTCACCCTTCTCATTGAGAGAGAACAGACGGATGGTATCATCACGAGCGGCAAAGACAATTACATCCTTAGACGAATGAGTCAATTGGATCTGCCTGGCTGCACAATCAGATGCACCTTGTGCTTAGAAAGCCAATCCATTCCGAGAATAAGATCAATATCCGAGTCGCCCAGAACAATAGGAGAAGCTAGAAATTTGTAGTCGCCCAACGTGATAGTAACATCCGGGACGCAGGTATTAGCTGTCATTTGCTTGCCCGGTGACACAATTTGCAAGGAACTTTGCAGATACTGATAATCGCACTCATACTTAGATGCAAAAGGTTTGGAAATGAAACAATGCGATGCACCAGTGTCAAAAAGAACTTTTGCAGGGATATCGTTAACAGGAAGGTTACCCATGATGACATCTGACGAATCCTCTGCCTGAGATGCATTCACCATGTTAACCTTGGCGTACTTGGGGTTATGCTTTACCACAGCTATACTTGCCGATCTCACAGGAGGAGGAGGAGGAGGAAGATGCCTCTGATTGAAGCATTTGTTGGCATAGTGACCCTTCTGTTGGCACTTGTTGCACGTGACCTCTGAAAGCGGACGGTGATACGGAGCACTCGACCTTGGAGCTTGAGACGAAGTCTTGTTCTGAAAGCCAGGGTTGGGTGGGTGGGAAGATCCACTGCCACCTTTGCTCTTCTGATACGGCTGACGGAACGAAGGAGGAGGAAACCAATACTTCTGCTGCTTGGCCATTTGAGTAGAGGAAGAAGGAGTAGCATCTCTGACTCGCTTCTTGGAAGCATCACACCTCAGTTGAGCAGCCTCTTGCTTCAATGCCATGTTGTAGAACTCATCGTACCTCAAGGGCTCAAAGAGAACAAGAGCTAGCTGGATTTCTTCTCTGAGACCACCCTGAACTAGTATATCATGCTCTTCTCGTCAGGGACGTCCTGCTTAGCAAAGCGGACGAGCTTCTGAAACAACTTGTTGTAGTCATAGACAGACAAAGAGCCTTGCTTCAGGTTGCGGAATTCCTCATGCTTGCTTTCAACCACGCTCTGAGGAATATGATGAGCTTTGAAGTCTTGACGGAATTCATCCCAGGTAATCACACGGCCTCCTCTGGAATCCTTGTACTGCTGGAACCATTCTGCAGCTTGGTCTTTGAGTTGGAAGGAAGCGAACTTGATGAAGTCCTCAGGCCTAACATTACTGCACTCGAAATGCTTGCACAGATCCACGAGCCAATCGTCAGCATCAGTTGCCTCAACACAATTGCTGAAAGTCTTTGGCCCGTTAGCAAGGAACTGGTTGAGTGTAGCAAAGTGATTCTAATTGTTGCCTTAGTTGCCTTGGTTCGCTTGATTGCGCTCTTGAAGAATTTGCATGATCAACTGTGTGTTTGCATTGGTTGCGACCATCACAGCTTGTCATGCCTCCGGGGGAGGTGGAGGTGGTGGCAGATCTTGATTCTGATTCTGATTGCTGCTCTTAGTGGGAGCCATCCTGAAGAGGGTGACAACCGTTAGCACATTGACAGATAAAATGAAGCTGAATCCAACGGGTTGAAATTGCAACATATAGTCTTCAAATCCGAACAAAATGAACGAATGCATTCCACTTGAAATGGTCACATATCCATAAATTGAGAAGCCACTTAGAATTTAGGTAGAGGAATAAATCAACAAGGTACGGATCAAGATCGAATACTCGGTAAGAAATCCCAATCTCAAACCAAATATCCGTGGAAGAAGAACTAGAACTACAAGAATTCCCACCTATGAAACTCCCGAACCTTTCCGGTTATGCAATCAGGTGTTGGGGATACAGGGGAAGCATAATATCTCACCCAAATCTAGCATATCCTACATCCAGCTGTATCAATCCTTCAACACATAACCGAGAAAACTCAGAAACCATCTACCTCTTCGAAAAGCATCCGTTATACAAGTTATGGCAATACTCCCGAACTCCCGCCCCAGTACTAGGTGGCGTCGAGGTTATCTCACCAACGAACTGCATAAAAGAGATTTTCGATGTCGGCGTACTAAACTCAGGTATTCCAGAATTGCAACGATAAAATTGTGACGACAACACCTCGGAGCTCAACTCCTCGGGACACTGCCACAACCCCTAAAGACAGGAGGCACCAAGAACAATGTTCTCGTCACAAAACCATCGGAACGATTCCAAGATACCCGCGTGATCCTAAAAAAAATTAGTGAAATTTGAGAAGAGAAGAGTCAAAACTCTACGTCAGGATGCCTTACCAGAGCGATGAGGAGACTGGGGAGTAAAAAGAATTCCTAAACTCTCTGATATATAATTCCTAAATGACTCAAAACATTTTTCTAGACACAACTCGGCCGCTAAAAACGATCAAGCAATGGGGGCTCCTAAGGTCGGGGAATGCTCTGATTACCAACTTGTAACACCCTCGATGCGGCTATATCTCCCATGTGTCGAGGCACGACTTAGAGGCATAACCGCATTAAAAGCAATGTCGCAAGTTAGGCAATCTTCACAACATCCCATGTAATATATATATAATAAAAGGGGTGATACATAGTTGGCTTACACTCGCCACGTCAATCAAAGTACATAAATAGCATTACATCAATCCAACACTCATGGCCCGACTACGGCGCCAAAATAAAAGATAACCCCAACATGCGACACGGTCCCGATCGCCCCAACTGGGCACCACTACTGATCATCAGGGAAAGACACATAGTAACAACGTGAGTCCTCGTTGAACTCCCACTTGAGCTCAAGCGTGTCATCTAGAACGGAGTCATCAGGCCCTGCATCTGGTTTGGAAGTAAGCTGTGAGCCACAGGGACTCGACAATCTCACATTCTCACGATCAAGACTATTTAAGCTTATAGGTAAGGCAAGGTAAATATGTGGAGCTACAGCAAGCGACTAGCATATATGGTGGCTAACCTGTTCGCAAAAGAGAGCGAGAAGAGAAGGCAAAGTGCGAACGAATAGCTAGAGAACAACCTGCGGCAAGCATTACTCCAACACCGTGTTCACTTCCCGGACTCCGCCGAGAAGAGACCATCACGGTAACTCACACAGTTGGCTCATTTTAATTAAGTTAAGGTTCAAGTTATCTACAACCGGACATTAACAAACTCCCATCTGCCCATAACCACGGGCACGGCTTTCGAAAGTTCAAATCCCTGCAGGGGAGTCCCAACTTAGCCCATGACAAGCTCTCACGGTCAATGAAGGAATAGACCTTCTCCCGAGACGTTTCGATCAGACTCGGTATCCCGGTTCTACAAGACACTTCGACAAGTTAAAACAAATCCAGCAACACCGCCCGAATGTGCCGACAAATCCCAATAGGAGCTGCACATATCTCGTTCTCAGGGCACACTCAGGTGAGCGCTCCATACAACTAAAACCAAACCTTGAGTTTCCCCGACGGGGCGCTACACAGGACTCTAGTTTGGACCAACACTCAGAGGAGCACTGGCCCAGTGGGGGCTTAAAATAAGATGACCCTTGGGCTCCGGAAACCCAAGGGAAAAAGAGGCTAGATGGAAAATGGTACAACCAAAGTTGGGCATTGCTGGAAAAGCTTTAATCAAGGCGAAATATCAAGGGTTCCCATTATCACCCAACCGCGTAAGGAACGCAAAATCCGGGAACATAACGCCGATATGACAGAAACTAAGGCGGCAAGAGTGGAACAAAACACTAGGCGAGAGGCCGAGCCTTCCACCCTTTACCAAGTATATAGATGCATTAAGATAACAAGGTAATATAATGATATCCCAACAAGTAAATAATGTTCCAACAAGGAATGGTCTCCAATCTTCACCTGCAACTAGCAACGCTATAAGAGGGGCTGAGCAAAGAGGTAACATAGCCAATCAATGGTTTGCTAGGACATGGTGGGTTAGAGGTTTGACATGGCAATTTGGGAGGCATGATAAGCAAGTGGTAGGCATCGTAGCATAGGCATATCAAAAGAGCGAGCATCTAGCAAAGCAAAGATAGTAGTGATTTCGAGGGTATGATCATCTTGCCTGCAAAGTTGTCAGAGTTGACTACATCCTCGAAAGAAACTCAATGGGCTCCTCATTAGCGAACTCGTATCCCGGCTCTACCCAAACAAGACAAACAAGCAACAAGGACACAATCAACCACGTGCAAAGCTCAAACAACATGATGCAAACATGGTATGCTATGTGGGATGCGATATGTGATGCATATGCAAGATTTGACAAGGAATGAATGAACCTGGCCTCAACTTGGAAATCCAAGTGTTCCACTGGAAAGGTGAGATGAAATTGCTTGAAAACGATATAAAGAACGCCGGAATCGGAGTCACGGTTTGGAAATGTCAAACAAATCAAATATGACCACGGTCTGCGATTTACGGTAAGTAGTCATCTAAATGCAACAAGATGAACATGGTACAACACTCAAACAAGACAACAAAATACATGGAAGGGATCTATACATGATGCTTAACAAAAGATGAACACTGAGCTACGGCCAATTCATCCATTAACAGGTTCAAACAAGCATGGCAAAAATGCATTTGGTAAACAGATTTCAGACTCGGTGAAATTAACACTTGTCTGGAATTTCAAATCAGGTAGCACACTTTGGAGCATGAAAACTATATGCTACAGGACCTGAAAATGGCAAAGTAAAGCATGGCATGGAGCTACTCAAAGAGCTTAACAAAATTCCCTTAGTGACCTTGAGCCAAAAGGGATCAGAAAATACATTTGCAAGCATGTGAACATGGCAAAAACATAATCAGATCATAGACTTAGTGAAAAACTGGAGCATGCAAATCAGATATCAAGTAGGCATGTTTACGAGCTCGATGCACTCACTACAGAGCATGTCATGACAATCTAAGCATGCACCCGTCAATAATACACATTATACAAGCTAGACATGGCAATAACAATAACATAGCATGCACGGATCAACTACAACATCCTCGGCAAAATCGCTAACAAGTAGACAATCTGCCCAGATTCACGAAATAGCAAAAGTAGAGCTCGATTGACTCAAGCTAGGGTGCTCCATAATTGCAAACAAAGACATGGATGGATAGAGCACTACAAGATTAACAAAACATCCTTACTGATCATCCTCAAAAGAGGCACAGATCGCTAGGAAACAACATGAACATAAGGCATAATGAAATAAACAGATCAAGGACTTAGTGGAATTACTAAGTCCCTGAAATCAGCATTAACGAATGCACCACTTTGCAAGCTTGTGCTAGTCACGACACACATCACAAAAATACATGGGTTGCACCTCTGGATAGATGGCAAAACATATCACAAAACTCATGTAGAGCTCAGGGGCAGATCATGCACACAATAATCATGGCAAAAATGACAAATATCTAATTGGAGCAGCAGACCTGACAATTATACCAAATAGCACTCTTCCAACAGCATGTCGGGCCTCAAGATGAACTCAAATGAAACTGATGCAATGAGATGAAATGATGTGCTTTCTGAGACGAACATTTTGATATGCTATAGGCCCAAAACAGAGCTACGGATGCAAAGATGTAGCAGGTCAAAGTATGCAAAATAAACTGGGACTTAGTGAAAAAAAGGGTCAACCCCTAGGGTTTTTCAGATCTGGATCGGATCTCGCCGGAGCACGCAAAACGAGGATCACCGGGGATGGAGTTGGAGGACGCCGGAGCTCGTCGGGGAAGCGGGGGCCGGCCGGATCTCACCGGATCCGGGCCGGGGCAGCGTTAGGGCGACGGCGGCGGTGAGAGGCGCCGGCAGGGGCGCGCTGCGGCGCGGTGGCGG
>NC_057806.1:322476935-322508879 GCF_018294505.1 Triticum aestivum | reverse complement strand
GGGCGGCGGACGGCAACGGGCGGCGGGGCACGGCGATTTGGGCCGGGAGGGCTCTCCCCGGGCCTAGGCGGGCCCGCGCGGCGGCGAAGTGGGAACCGGGCGGCGGCGTATCAGGTGGCGACACGTGGCAGCGGCAGGGTGGAACTGGACATGTCCATCGGCGGTTTTTTGTCCGGCGACGGCGGATGGAATGGATCTAGGGTTTCGGGGGGAAGGAGAAGGAGAATTTCGGAGGGGTCTTTATATAGGCATAGAGGGAGCTAGGAGTGTCCAAATGAGGTGCGGTTTTCGGCCACGCGATCGTGATCGAACGCTCTAGATGATGGAGAGGGTTTTGGTGGGTTTTGGGCCAAATTGGAGGGGTGTTGGGCTGCAACACACACGAGGCCTTTTCGGTCCCTCGGTTAACCGTTGGAGCATCAAACGAAGTCCAAATGGTACGAAACTTGACAGGCGGTCTACCGGTAGTAAACCAAGGCCGCTTGGCAAGTCTCGGTCCAATCCGGAAATGTTTAATCCCCACACACGAAAGAAAGCTAGAAATGACCAACGGAGGAGAATGGAGCGCCGGAATGCAAAACGGACAACGGGGAAAATGCTCGAATGCATGAGACGAACACGTATGCAAATGCAATGCACATGATGAAATGATATGAGATGCATGATAACGACAACAACACATGGAGACAAAAACCCGAACCTGAGAAAATAAAATAACTTAACGCCGGAAACAGCAAGAGTTGGATTACATATTAGGAAAAATCATATCCGGGGTGTTACACTATGGCTAACGCTTTAGCAATAAAGTAAAGTAATTACATGATGTTTATGTTGACACGCAGGTCATAGATAAATTAAGACAACTCCTATGGCTCCTGCCGGTTGTCATACTCATCGACATGCAAGTCGTGATTCCTATTACAAGAACATGATCAATCTCATACATCACATATATCATTCATCACAT
Source organism: Triticum aestivum (assembly GCF_018294505.1). Lineage (NCBI taxonomy): Eukaryota > Viridiplantae > Streptophyta > Magnoliopsida > Poales > Poaceae > Triticum > Triticum aestivum. The sequence goes on along the minus strand of NC_057806.1, from coordinate 322,507,912 downwards.
CCTTTTGGCCATATCACATCACAAGGCATATGTTGCAAAAACAAGTTAGACGTCCTCTAATTGTTGTTGCAAGTTTTTACGTGGCTGCTATAGGTTTCTAGCAAGAACGTTTCTTACCTACGCGAAAACCACAATGTGATATGCCAATTTCTATTTACCCTTCATAAGGACCCTTTTCATCGAATCTGATCCGACTAAAGTGGGAGAGATAGACACCCGCTAGCCACCTTATGCAACTAGTGCATGTCAGTCGGTGGAACCAGTCTCACGTAAGAGTACGTGCAAGGTCGGTCTGGGCCGCTTCATCTCATGATGCCGCCGAATCAAGATAAGACTAGTAACGGCATGTAAATTGACAATATCGACACGCACAACTGCTTTGTGTTCTACTCGTGCATAGAAACTACGCATAGACCTAGCTCATGATGCCACTGTTGGGGATCGTAGCAGAAATTTAAAATTTTCTATGCATCACCAAGATCAATCTATGGAGTAATATAGCAATGAGGGGAAGGAGAGTGCATCTACATACCCTTGTAGATCGCTAAGCGGAAGCGTTCAAGTGAACGGGGTTGATGGAGTCGTACTCGTCGTGATCCAAATCACTGATGATCCTAGCGCCGAACGGACGGCACCTCCGCGTTCAACACACGTACGGTTGGGAGACGTCTCCCATGCCTTGATCTAGCAAGGAGGAGGAAGAGGTTGAGGAAGAATTCCAACAGCACGACAGCGTGGTGGTGGAGGAGCTTGTGATTCTCCGGCAGGGCTTCGCCAAGCACCATGGAGGAGGAGGAGAAGGTAGGAGGAGGGAGGGTTGCGCCCGGTTCAAGGGTGTGGCCGCCCTCCCACCCCTCCAATATTTATAGGTGGGGAGAGGGGGGGCCGGCCCCCCTAGATCCCATCTAGGGTTGGGGGCGGCGGCCAAGGGGGAGGAGTGCCTCCCAAGTCAAGTGGAGGCCCTCCCCCTTAGGGTTTCCCCTCTCCCATGCGCATGGGCCTTGGGGGGGCTGGTGCCCTTGGCCCATTAAGGTTAGGGCGCCCCCCTACAGCCCATGCTGCTGTATTGGACGTGGTGGAACTTTTTCCGGACCTCCGGACCCCTCTGGAATCCTCCGGAACCTTCCAGAAGCTTCCCGGTACAATACCGGAAAAAACCGAACTTTTCTCGGAACCCGAACAACAACTTTCCATATATAAATCTTTACCTCCGGACCATTCCGGAACTCCTCGTGACGTCCAGGATCTCATCCGGGACTCCGAACAACATTCGGTAATCACATACAAGTCTTCCTAATAACCTTAGTGTCATCGAACCTTAAGTGTGTAGACCCTACGGGTTTGGGAACCATGCAGACATGACCGAGACAACTCTCCGGCCAATAACCAACAGCGGGATCTGGATACCCATGTTGGCTCCCACATGTTCCATGATGATCTCGTCGGATGAACCACGATGTCGAGGATTCAATCAATCCCGTATTCAATTCCCTTTGTCCAGCGGTATTGTACTTGCCCGAGATTCGATCGTCGGTATCCCGATACCTTGTTCAATCTCGTTACCGGCAAGTCTCTTTACTCGTTCCGTAACACATCATCCCGTGATCAACTCCTTGGTCACATTGTGTACATTATGATGATGTCCTACCGAGTGGGCCCAGAGATACCTCTTCGTTTACACGGAGTGACAAATCCCAGTCTCGATTCGTGCCAACCCAACAAACACTTTCGGAGATACCTGTAGTGTACCTTTATAGCCACCCAGTTACGTTGTGACGTTTGGCACACCCAAAGCACTCCTACGGTATCCGGAAGTTGGACAATCTCATGGTCTAAGGAAATGATACTTGACATTAGAAAAGCTTTAGCAAACGAACTACACGATCTTTGTGCTAGGCTTAGGATTGGGTCTTGTCCTTCACATCATTCTCCTAATGATGTGATCCCGTTATCAACGACATCCAATGTCCATGGTTAGGAAACCGTAACCATCTATTGATCAACGAGCTAGTCAACTAGAGGCTTACTAGGGACATGGTGTTGTCTATGTATCTACACATGTATCTGAGTTTCCTATCAATACAATTCTAGCATGGATAATAAATGATTATCATGAACAATGAAATATATATAATAATAACTAATTTATTATTGCCTCTAGGGCATATTTCCAACACTTCCCCCTCCCGCCGGCCTTGCCAGCGCCTCCCACCCCATCGCAGCAGCAGGGCGGTGGCCGCCGCAACCGGTGCGGCGGAGGCGGTCGCCCCGGGCCACCACAGCAGCAGCAGCAGTCGGGGTACGGGAGGGCTCCACGTCATCATTTGCCCCCCCACCCTGGTCGGTCGGCACCAATCCATGGACTGGAGTGGTCCATGCGTATCACATGCCGGTGCCGCGGGCCCTGGGCATCCTCGGTCTGCACCTCGCTGGGCCCCAGCCGCACTTCGCTGCAGCCCCGTACCAAGCGGGCAGCGCCGGCTACCCGGCCAGTGGAGGCGGCTACCCCCCGCTGGCGCCTGCTTCTCCGGCTGGTTACCCGCAGCTGGGCGGCTACGTGCCGCCTCCCGCGCCGACCCAGCCCGGGGGTTACTCCCTTCCGCGGCCCCATGGGACCCTGCACTCCTCGCCATGCTGCACTCAGTGCCGTCTCCCTCCAACTTTGGAGGTGGCGGTGATTGGTACATGGATACGGGGGCTACCGCCCACATGACGTCGCACCCCGGTAACCTTGATTCCTCCTCTCCGGTCACCACCTTGAACCGCATCACCTTCGGTGATGATTCCTCCGTACCCATCACTCATGTTGGTCATAGTTTCTTTTCGTCTAATTCTATGCCTATTAACATGTCTAATGTTCTTGTCTCACCTAACCTAGTTAAGAATCTTGTCTCCGTTCGTCGTCTTGCACATGACAATCCTCTTACTGTTGAATTTGATGATCTTGGTTTCTCTGTGAAGGACGCCCATACACGGATGGTACTCCACCGATGTGATAGCCCAGATGACCTGTACCCGGTGCACTTCGCCTCCACCGCCACCACCACCTCTCTGATCACACTCTCCGCCGGTGTCGACCTCTGGCATGCATGCTTGGGTCACCCCAACTTCACCGTCCTTCGCCAGATTCTCAAGAGTTTTTCATTTTCATGTAATAAATTCGACAAGCACACTTGTCATGCTTCTCGTCTCGGTAAACATGTTCGTCGACCCTTTAGTGAGTCAAACACTATTTCTACTTTTCCGTTTCAGTTAATTCATAGTGATGTATGGACATCTTCCGTTGCGAGCAACACGGGCTTCTTATATTATCTTGTCTTACTTGATGATTTCTCTCATTTTGCGTGGACGTTTCCACTCCGTCGCAAGTCCGATGTCCTCGCCACCCTTACGGCCTTTTACTCCTACATCACCACCCAGTACGGGCGCCCTATTCTTGCCTCCAGAATGACAACGGAAAAGAGTTTGGCAATGTTGCCACTCGCCACCTTCTAGCGTCTCACGGCACCACCTTTCGTCTCACATGCCCTTACACATCCCAGCAGAACGACCAAGCCGATCGGATTCTCCGCACTCTTAACGACTGTGTCCGCACGTTGTTGTTCCACTCCAACGTGCCCCCTCGGTTTTGGCCCGATGCTCTCGCCACTGCCACTCTCCTAGTTAACATTAGGCCATGTCGTCCCCGCTGGAACTACACTCCGCACCAACTTCTCTTTGGTTCTCCTCCATCCTACGATGGTCTCTGCATCTTCGGGTGTCTGTGTTACCCTAGCACCGCCTCCACTACACCACACAAACTCGCCCCTCGCTCCGTAGCGTGTATCTTTCTAGGATATCCCCCTAACACCAAAGGTTACCGGTGCTACGACCCTGTCTCCCATCGTGTGTACACCTCCCGACACGTGTACTTTGATGAGCGGGTATTTCCTTTTCACCAGGTATCGCCTTCTGTAGAGGATTCGGCGCCTTTTGACGGTGTCCCGACAAGTGCCCGCGCAGCCCCTTCAGGCGTGGTTGTCTCGGACGCGGCCCTGATGCAGCCCCCGACGCGGCCCCATGTGGCCCCGGTGCGGCTCCTTCCGGCCCGTCCCGGCATGGCCTCGGCGCACCCTCCCCTAGCCTCGGCCCCAGCCGCGGGCCCCTCGGCCTCGGTCCAGGCACGCCCCCCCGCGGCTTTGGGTGGCCCTTCGGCTCCCACCCTGACGGCCGCTGTGGCCTGCGCCCCCCCCCCCCGGGGGTGGCCCCGCTGCTCCAACTGGCGCCGGCCCTGCTGCGCTGCCGGGAGCGACGGACCCTTCGCCATCCTTGTCCGTTGCTACTGTCGCAGCCGACCCGCCTCCCACTGGCATGGTGATGCGGTCTCGCGCAAGTGGGAGACTGAAGGAAATATGCCCTAGAGGCAATAATAAAGTTATTATTTATTTCCTTATATCATGATAAATGTTTATTATTCATGCTAGAATTGTATTAACCGGAAACATAATACATGTGTGAATACATAGACAAACAGAGTGTCACAGTATGCCTCTACTTGACTAGCTCGTTAATCGAAGATGGTTATGTTTCCTAACCATGAACAAAAGAGTTGTTATTTGATTAACGGGATCACATCAATAGAAGAATGATGTGATTGACATGACCCATTCCATTAGCTTAGCACCCGATCGTTTAGTATGTTGCTATTGCTTTCTTCATGACTTATACATGTTCCTATGACTATGAGATTATGCAACTCCCGTTTGCCGGAGGAACACTTTGTGTGCCACCAAACGTCACAACATACATGGGTGATTATAAAGGAGCTCTACAGGTGTCTCCAAAGGTACATGTTGGGTTGGCGTATTTCGAGATTAGGATTTGTCACTCCGATTGTCGAGGAGGTATCTCTGGTCCCTCTCGGTAATGCACATCACATAAGCCTTGCAAGCATTGCAACTAATGAGTTAGTTGTGAGATGATGTATTATGGAACGAGTAAAGAGACTTGCCGGTAACGAGATTGAACTAGGTATTAAGATACCGACGATTGAATCTCGGGCAAGTAACATACCGATGACAAAGGGAACAACGTATGTTGTTATGCGGTCTGACCGATAAAGATCTTTGTAGAATATGTGGGAGCCAATATGAGCATCCAGATTCCGCTATTGGTTATTGACTAGAGACGTGTCTCGGTCATGTATACATTGTTCTCGAACCCGTAGGGTCCGCACGCTTAAGGTTTCGATGACAGTTATATTATGAGTTTATGAGTTTTGATGTACCGAAGGAGTTCGGAGTCCTAGATGAGATCGGGGACATAACAAGGAGTCTCGAAATGGTCGAGACGTAAAGATCGATATATTGGACGACTATATTCGGACATCGGAAAGGTTCCGAGTGATTCGGGTATAGTACCGGAGAGTTATGGGAATACGTATTGGGCCTTATTGGGCCGTACGGGAAAGAAGAAAGAGGGCCTCAAGGGTGGCCGCACCCCTCCCCTTGGTCTGGTCCGAATTGGACTAGGGAAGGGGGGCGCCCCCTTCCTTCCTTCTCCTTTTCCCTTCCTCTTTTCCTATTCCATATGGGAGGTGGAATCCTACTAGGACTAGAGAGTCCTAGTAGGACTCCACACTTGGCGCGCCCCCTCCTAGGGCCGGCCTCCTCCTCCTCCCTTGCTCCTTTATATACGGGGGCAGGGGGCACCTCTATACACACAAGTTGATCCACATGATCATATTCTTAGCCGTGTGCGGTGCCCCATTCCACCATAATCCTCGATAATATTGTACCGGTGCTTAGGCAAAGCCCTGCGACGGTAGTACATCAAGATCGTCACCACGCCGTCGTGCTGACGGAACTCTACCCCGACACTTTGCTGGATCGAAGTCCGGGGATCGTCATCGAGCTGAACGTGTGCTAAAACTCGGAGGTGTCGTAGTTTCGGTGCTTGATCGGTCGGGCCGTGAAGACGTACGACTACATCAACCGCGTTGTGCTAACGCTTCCGCTGTCGGTCTACGAGGGTACGTAGACAACACTCTCCCCTCTCGTTTCCATGCATCACCATGATCTTGCGTGTGTGTAGGAAAATTTTGAAATTACTACGTTCCCCAACACCACCGGCCCAGCACGCGCTAGGCCGCTGATGAGTATGCGTGCGCGGTGTCGACACCATCCTCTCCACCGTCGCCCATCCCCTCGTCCGCACGCGTCGTCCTCCGTGATCCACATTGGCTCGCCGCGATGCGCGAGGAGTTTGATGCATTGCAGTGCAACCGCATGTGGCATCTTGTTCTGCGACCCCCTCACGCCAATGTCATCAGTGGAAAATGGGTGTTTCGTCACAAGACCAACCCGGACGATTCTCTCGAGCGCTACAAGGCTCGCTGGGTGGTGCGCGGCTTCCGCCAGCGCGCCGGCGTGGACTTCACCGACACCTTCGCCCCGGTCGTTAAACCGGGCACGATTCGCACGGTGCTTCAGCTGGCGTTCTCCCGTGTCTGCCCGTGCATCAGTTGGACGTTTCCAACGCATTTCTGCACGGCCACCTCACGGAACGGGTCTTCTGTGAACAGTGGACTGGCTTCCTCGATGCCGAGCATCCCGACCACATTTGCTTGCTCTCTTGCTCCCTCTATGGACTGAAGCAGCCCCCCGGGCGTGGTACCAGCATATGGCTGGGTTCCTGCAGCAGTTTGGGTTTCACATGACCCGCTCCAACGCCTCTCTCTTCGTCTACCATCAGGGCACTGCTACTGCGTACCTGCTGCTCCGTGTGGACGACATCATCCTGACGGCATCCTCGCCTGAGGGCACTGCTACTGCGTACCTGCTGCTCTCCGGTTTTCTCCGAAATCACCCGAAACACTTCTGGTGTCCGAATATAGCCGTCCAATATATCAATCTTTATGTCTCGACCATTTCGAGACTCCTCGTCATGTCCGTGATCACATTCGGGACTCCGAACTAACTTCGGTACATCCAAACTCATAAACTCATAATATAACTGTCATCGAAACCTTAAGCGTGCGGACCCTACGGGTTCAGAACAATGTAGACATGACCGAGACACGTCTCCGGTCAATAACCAATAGTGGAACCTGGATGCTCATATTGGTTCCTCCATATTCTACGAAGATCTTTATCGGTCAGACCGCATAACAACATACGTTGTTCCCTTTGTCATCGGTATGTTACTTGCCCGAGATTCGATCATCGGTATCTCAATACCTAGTTCAATCTCGTTACCGGCAAGTCTCTTTACTCGTTTCGTAATACATCATCTTGCAACTAACTCATTAGTTGTAATGCTTGCAAGGCTTATGTGATGCGCATTACCGAGAGGGCCCAGAGATACCTCTCCGACAATCGGAGTGACAAATCCTAATCTCGAAATACGCCAACCCAACATGTACCTTTGGAGACACCTGTAGAGCTCCTTTATAATCACCCAGTTATGTTGTGACGTTTGGTAGCACACAAAGTGTTCCTCCGGCAAACGGGAGTTGCATAATCTCATAGTCATAGGAACATGTATAAGTCATGAAGAAAGCAATAGCAACATACTAAACGATCGGGTGCTAAGCTAATGGAATGGGTCATGTCAATCACATCATTCTTCTAATGGTGTGATCCCGTTAATCAAATAACAACTCTTTTGTTCATGGTTAGGAAACATAACCATCTTCGATTAACGAGCTAGTCAAGTAGAGGCATACTAGTGACACTCTGTTTGTCTATGTATTCACACATGTATTATGTTTCCGGTTAATACAATTCTAGCATGAATAATAAACATTTATCATGATATAAGGAAATAAATAATAACTTTATTATTGCCTCTAGGGCATATTTCCTTCAGTCTCCCACTTGCACTAGAGTCAATAATCTAGTTCACATCGCCATGTGATTCAACACTAATAGTTCACATCACCATGTGATTAACACCCATAGTTCACATCGTCATGTGACCTATACCCAAAGGGTTTACTAGAGTCAATAATCTAGTTCACATCGTTTATGTGATTAACACCCAAAGAGTACTAAGGTGTGATCATGTTTTGCTTGTGAGATAATATTAGTCAACGGGTCTGTCACATACAGATCCGTAAGTATTTTGCGAATTCTATGTCTACAATGCTCTGCACGGAGCTACTCTAGCTAATTGCTCCCACTTTAAATATGTATCTAGATCGAGACTTAGAGTCATCCAGATCTGTGTCAAAACTTGCATTGACGTAACTTTTTACGACAAACCTTTTGTCACCTCCATAATTGAGAAATATTTCCTTATTCCACTAAGGATAATTTTGACCGCTGTCCAGTAATCTACTCTTAGATCAATATTGTACTCCCTTGCTTAACACAGTGTAGGGTATACACTAGATCTGGTACATAGCTGGCATACTTTATAGAACCTATGGTTGAGGCATAGGGAATGACTTTCATTCTCTTTCTATCTTCCTCCGTGGTCGGGCTTTGAGTCTTACTCAATTTCACACCTTGTAACACAGCCAAGAACTCTTTCTTTGACTGTTCCATTTTTGAACTACTTCAAAATATTGTCAAGGTATGTACTCATTGAAAAAACTTATCAAGCGTCTTGATCTATCTCTATAGATCTTGATGCTTAATATGTAAGCAGCTTCACCGAGGTCTTTCTTTCAAAAACTTCTTTCAAAATACTCCTTTATGCTTTGCAGAATAATTCTACATTATTTCCGATCAACAATATGTCATTCACATATACTTATCAGAAATGATGTAGTGCTCCCACTCACTTTCTTGTAAATACAGGCTTCACGGCAAGTCTGTATAAAACTATATGCTTTGATCATACTATCAAAGCGTTTATTCCAACTCCGAGAGGCTTGCACCAGTCCATAAATGGATCGCTGGAGCTTGCACACTTTGTTAGCTCCTTTTGGATCGACAAAACCTTCCGGCTGCATCATATACAACTCTTCTTCCAGAAATCCATTCAGGAATGCAGTTTTGACATCCATTTGCTGGATTTCATAAAATGCGGCAATTGCTAACATGATTCGAATAGACTTAAGCATAGATACGAGTGAGAAACTCTCATCGTAGTCAACACCTTGAACTTGTCGAAAACCTTTTTGCGACAATTCTACCTTTGTAGATAGTAACACTACTATCAGCGTCTGTCTTCCTCTTGAAGATCCATTTAATATCAATGGCTCGCCGATCATTGGGCAAGTCAATCAAAGTCCATACTTTGTTCTCATACATGGATCTCATCTCAGATTTCATGGCCTCAAGCCATTTCGCGTAATCTGGGCTCATCATCGCTTCCTCATAATTCGTAGGCTCGTCATGGTCAAGTAACATGACCTCCAGAACTGGATTACCATACCACTCTGGTGCGGATCTCACTCTGGTTTACCTACGAGGTTCGGTAGTAACTTGATCTGAAGTTACATGATCATCATCATTAGCTTCCTCACTAATCGGTCTAGTAGTCACAGGAACAGATTTCTGTGATGAACTACTTTCCAATAAGGGAGCAGGTACAGTTACCTCATCAAGTTCTACTTTCCTCCCACTCACTTCTTTCGAGAGAAACTCCTTCTCTAGAAAGGATCCATTCTCAGCAAAGAATATCTTGCCTTCGGATCTGTGATAGAAGGTGTACCCAACAATTTCTTTTGGGTATCCTATGAAGACGCACTTCTCCAATTTGGGTTTGAGCTTATTAGGTTGAAACATTTTCACATAAGCATTGCAACCTCAAACTTTAAGAAACGACAACTTTGGTTTCTTGCCAAACCACAGTTCAGATTGTGTCGTCTCAACGGACTTAGATGGTGCCCTTTTAAACGTGAATGCAGCTGTCTTTAATGCATAACCCCAAAATGATATTGGTAGATCGGTAAGAGACGTCATAGATCGCACCATATCTAATAAAGTACGGTTATGACGTTTGGACACACCATTATGCTGTGGTGTTCCAGGTGGCATGAGTAGTGAAACTATTTCACATTGTTTTTAACTAAAGGCCAAACTCGTAACTCAAATATTTTACTTCTGCGATCATATCGTAGAAACTTTCATTTTTGTTATGATGATTCTCCACTTCATTCTGAAATTCTTTGAAATTTTCAAATGTTTCAGACTTGTGTTTCATCAAGTAGATATACTCATATCTGCTCAAATCATCTGTGAAGATCAGAAAATAATGATACCTGCCACGAGCCTCAATATTCATCGGACCACATACATCAGTATGTATGATTTCCAACAAATCTGTTGCTCGCTCCATTGTACTGGAGGACGGAGTCTTAGTCATCTTGCCCATGAGGCATGGTTCACAAGCATCAACTGATTCATAATCAAGTGATTCCAAAAGCCCATCGGTATGGATTTTCTTCATGCACTTTACACCAATATGACCTAAACGGCAGTGCCACAAATAAATTGCACCATCATTATTAACTTTGCATCTTTTGGTTTCAATATTATGAATATGTGTATCACTATGATCGAGATCCAACAAACCATTTTCATTGGGTGTGTAACCATATAAGGTTTTATTCATGTAAACAGAACAACAATTTATTCTCTTACTTAAATGAATAATTGTATTGCAATAAACATGATCAAATCACATTCATGCTCAATGCAAACACCAAATAATACTTATTTAGGTTCAACACTAATCCCAAAAGTATAGGGAGTGTGCGATGATGATCATATCAATCTTGGAACCACTTCCAACACACATCGTCACTTCACCCTTAACTAGTCTCTGTTTATTCTGCAACTCCCGTTTCGAGTTACTAATCTTAGCAACTGAACTAGTATCAAATACTGAGGGGTTGCTATAAACACTAGTAAAGTACACATCAATAACATGTATATCAAATATACTTATGTTCACTTTGCCATCCTTCTTATCCGCCAATCACTTGGGATAGTTCCGCTTCTAGTGACCAGTCCCTTTGCAGTAGAAGCACTCAGTTTCAGGCTTAGGTCCAGACTTGGGTTTTTCACTTGAGCAGCAACTTGCTTGTCGTTCTTCTTGAAGTTCCCCTTTCTTCCCTTTGACCTTTTCTTGAAACTAGTGATCTTGTCAACCATCAACACTTGATGTTTTTCTCGATTTCTACCTTCGTCAATTTTAGCATTATGAAGAGCTTGGGAATCGTTTCCGTTATCCCTTGCATATCACAGTTCATCATGAAGTTCTACTAAATTGGTGATGGTGACTAGAGAATTCTGTCAATCACTATTTTATCTAGAAGATTAACTCCCACTTGATTCAAGCAATTGTAGTACCCAGACAATCTGAGCACATGCTCACTAGTTGAGCGATTCTCCTCCATCTTTTAGCTATAGAACTTGTTGGAGACTTCATATCTCTCAACTCGGGTATTTGCTTGAAATATTAACTTCAACTCCTGGAACATCTCATATGGTCCATGACGTTCAAAACGTCTTTGAAGTCCCAATTCTAAGCCATTAAGCATGGTGCACTAAACTATCAAGTAGTCATCATATTGAGCTAGCCAAACGTTCATAACGTCTACATCTGCTCCTGCAATAGGTCTGTCACCTAGTGGTGCATCAAGGACATAATTCTTCTGTGCAACAATGAGGATAAACCTCAGATCACGGATCCAATCCGCATCATTGCCACTAACATCTTTCAACACAATTCTCTCTAGGAACATATCAAAATAAACATATGAAAGCAACAACGCGAGCTATTGATCTACAACATAGATATGCGAATACTACCAGGACTAAGTTCATGATAAATTAAAGTTCAATTAATCATATTACTTAAGAACTCCCACTTAGATAGACATCCCTCTAATCCTCTAAGTGATCACGTGATCCAAATCAACTAAACCATGTCCGATCATCACGTGAGATGGAGTAGTTTTCAATGGTGAACATCGCTATGTTGATCATATCTACTATATGATTCACGCTCGACCTTTCGGTCTCCGTGTTTCGAGGCCATATCTGTATATGCTTGGCTCGTCAAGTATAACCTGAGTATTCTGCGTGTGCAACTGTTTTGCACCCGTTGTATTTGAACGTAGAGCCTATCACACCCGATCATCACGTGGTGTCTCAGCACGAAGAACTTTCGCAACGGTGCATACTTAGGGAGAACACTTCTTGATAATTAGTGAGAGATCATCTTAAAATGCTACCGTCAATCAAAGCAAGATAAGATGCATAAAAGATAAACATCACATGCAATCAATATAAGTGATATGATATGGCCATCATCATCTTATGCTTGTGATCTCCATCTTCGAAGCACCGTCGTGATCACCATCGTCACCGGCGCGACACCTTGATCACCATCGTAGCATCGTTGTCGTCTCGCCAATCTTATGCTTCCACGATTATCTCTACCGCTTAGTGATAAAGTAAAGCATTACAGCGCAATTGCATTGCATACAATAAAGCGACAACCATATGGCTCCTGCCAGTTGCCGATAACTTGGTTACAAAACATGATCATCTCATAAAATAAAATTTAGCATCATGTCTTGACCATATCACGTCACAACATGCCCTGCAAAAACAAGTTAGACGTCCTCTACTTTGTTGTTGCAAGTTTTGCGTGGCTGCTACGGGCTTAACCAAGAACCAATCTTACCTACGCATCAAAACCACAACGATAGTTTGTCAAGTTGGTGTTGTTTTAACCTTCGCAAGAACCGGGCGTAGCCACACTCGGTTCAACTAAAGTTGGAGAAACTGTCACCCGCTAGCCACCTTTGTGCAAAGCACGTCGGGAGAACCGGTCTCGCGTAAGCGTACGCGTAATGTCGGTCCGGGCTGCTTCGTCCAACAATACCGCCGAACCAAAGTATGACATGCTGGTAAGCAGTATGACTTATATCGCCCACAACTCACTTGTGTTCTACTCGTGCATATAACATCAACACATAAAACCTAGGCTCGGATACCACTGTTGGGCAACGTAGTAATTTCAAAAAAATTCATACGCACACGCAAGATCATGGTGATGCATAGCAACAAGGGAAGAGTGTGATCTACGTACCCTTGTAGACCGACAGCGGAAGCGTTAACACAACGCGGTTGATGTAGTCGTACGTCTTCACGGCCCGACTGATTAAGCACCGAAACTACGGCACCTCCGAGTTCTAGCACACGTTCAACTCGATGACGATCCCCGGACTCCGATCCAGCAAAGTGTCGGGGAAGAGTTCCGTCAGCACGACGGCGTGGTGACGATCTTGATGTACTACCGTCGCAGGGCTTCGCCTAAGCACCGCTACAATATTATCAAGGATTATGGTGGAAGGGGGCACCGCACACGGCTAAGAATATGATCACGTGGATCAACTTGTGTGTCTATGGGTGCCGCTTGCCCCCGTATATAAAGGATCAAGGGGAGGAGGCCGGCCGGCCCCTATGGCGCGCCAAGGAGGAGTCCTCCTCCTAGTAGGAGTAGGACTCCTACTAGGAGGGGAACAGAAGTGGGGAGGGAGAAGGAAAGGGCCCCCCCCGTCTCCTAGTCCAATTCGGACCAGGGGCGAGGAGGCGTGCGGCCCACCTTTGGCTGCCCCACTCTCTCTCCACTAAGGCCCATATGGCCCATTACTTCTCCCGGGGGGTTCCGGTAACCCTCCGGCTCTCCGGTTTTCTCTGAAATCACCCGGAACACTTACGTGTCCGAATATAGCCGTCCAATATATCAATCTTTATGTATCGACCATTTCGAGACTCCTCGTCATGTCCGTGATCACATCCGGGACTCCAAACTAACTTCGGTACATCAAAACTCATAAACTCATAATATAACTGTCATCGAAACCTTAAGCGTGCGGACCCTACGGGTTCAAGAACAATGTAGACATGACCGAGACACGTCTCCGGTCAATAACCAATAGCGGAACCTGGATGCTCATATTGGCTCCTACATATTCTACGAAGATCTTTATCGGTCAGACCGCATAACAACATACGTTGTTCCCTTTGTCATCGGTACGTTACTTGCCCGAGATTCGATCGTCGGTATCTCAATACCTAGTTCAATCTCGTTACCGGCAAGTCTCTTTACTCGTTTCGTAATACATCATCTTGCAACTAACTCATTAGTTGTAATGCTTGCAAGGCTTATGTGATGTGCATTCCTGAGAGGGCCCAGAGATACCTCTCCGACAATCGGAGTGACAAATCCTAATCTCGAAATACGCCAACCCAACATTTACCTTTGGAGACACCTGTAGAGATCCTTTATAATCACCCAGTTATGTTGTGACGTTTGGTAGCACACAAAGTGTTCCTCCGATAAATGGGAGTTGCATAATCTCATAGTCATAGGAACATGTATAAGTCATGAAGAAAGCAATAGCAACATACTAAACGATCGGGTGCTAAGCTAATGGAATGGGTCATGTCAATCACATCATTCTCCTAATGATGTGATCCCATTAATCAAATGACAACACATGTCTATGGTTAGGAAACATAACCATCTTCGATTAACGAGCTAGTCAAGTAGAGGCATACTAGTGACGTTTGGTTTGTCTATGTATTCACACAAGTATTATGTTTCCGGATAATACAATTCTAGCATGAATAATAAACATTTATCATGATATAAGGAGATAAAATAATAACATTATTATTGCCTCTAGGGCATATTTCCTTCAGTCTCCTACTTGCACTAGAGTTAATAATCTAGATTACACAGTAATGATTCTAACACCCATGGAGCTTTGGTGTTGATCATGTTTCCCACCTGGACTAGATCCCGAATGGAATTGAAGCGTCTCTCGATGTGCTTGGTTCTCTTGTGAAATCTGGATTCCTTTGCCAAGGCAATTGCACCAGTATTGTCACAAAAGATTTTCATTGGACCCGATGCACTAGGTATGACACCTAGATCGGATATGAACTCCTTCATCCAGACTCCTTCATTTGCTGCTTCCGAAGCAACTATGTACTCTGCTTCACATGTAGATCCCGCCACAACGCTTTGTTTAGAACTGCACCAACTAACAACTCCACCGTTTAATGTAAACACATATCCGGTTTGCGATTTAGAATCGTCCGGATCAGTGTCAAAGCTTGCATCAACATAACCATTTACAATGAGCTCTTTGTCACCTCCATATATGAGAAACATATCCTTAGTCCTTTTCAGGTATTCCAGGATGTTCTTGACCGCTGTCCAGTGATCCACTCCTGGATTACTTTGGTACCTCCCTGCTAGACTTATAGCAAGACACACATCAGGTCTGGTACACAGCATTGCATACATGATAGAGCCTATGGCTGAAGCATAGGGAACATCTTTCATTTTCTCTCTATCTTTGCATTGGTCGGACTTTGAGTCTTACTCAATTTCACACCTTGTAACACAGGCAAGAATCCTTTCTTTGCTTGATCCATTTTGAACTTTTTCAAAACTTTGTCAAGGTATGTGCTTTGTGAAAGTCCAATTAAGCGTCTCGATCTGTCTCTATAGATCTTGATGCCCAATATGTAGGCAGCTTCACCGAGGTCTTTCATTGAAAAACTTTTATTCAAGTATCCTTTTATGCTATCCAGAAATTCTATATCATTTCCGATTAGTAATATGTCATCTACATATAATATCAGAAATGCTACAGAGCTCCCACTCACTTTCTTGTAAATACAGGCTTCTCCAAAAGTCTGTATAAAACCAAATGCTTTGATCACACTATCAAAGCATTTATTCCAACTCCGAGAGGCTTGCACCAGTCCATAAATGGATCGCTGGAGCTTGCACACTTTGTTAGCTCCCTTTGGATTGACAAAACCTTCCGGCTGCATCATATACAACTCTTCTTGCAGAAATCCATTCAGGAATGCAGTTTTGACATCCATTTGCCAAATTTCATAATCATAAAATGCGGCAATTGCTAACATGATTCGGACAGACTTAAGCATCGCTACGGGTGAGAAGGTCTCATCGTAGTCAATCCCTTGAACTTGCCGAAAACCTTTTGCGACAAGTCGAGCTTTGTAGACAGTAATATTACCGTCAGCGTCAGTCTTCTTCTTGAAGATCCATTTATTCTCAATTGCTTGCCGATCATTGGGCAAGTCAACCAAAGTCCATACTTTGTTCTCATACATGGATCCCATCTCAGATTTCATGGCTTCAAGCCATTTTGCGGAATCTGGGCTCACCATCGCTTCTTCATAGTTCGTAGGTTCATCATGATCTAGTAGCATGACTTCCAGAACAGGATTACCGTACCACTCTGGCGCGGATCTTACTCTGGTTGATCTACGAGGTTCAGTAGTATCTTGTTCTGAAGTTTCATGATCATTATCATTAGCTTCCTCACTAATTGGTGTAGGTGTCACAGAAACAGGTTTCTGTGATGTACTACTTTCCAATAAGGGAGCAGGTACAGTTACCTCATCAAGTTCTACTTTCCTCCCACTCACTTCTTTCAAGAGAAACTCCTTCTTCAGAAAGTTTCCGAATTTAGCGACAAAAGTCTTGCCTTCGGATCTGTGATAGAAGGTGTATCCAATAGTTTCCTTTGGATATCCTATGAAGACACATTTCTCTGATTTAGGTTCGAGCTTATCAGGTTGAAGCTTTTTCACATAAGCATCGCAGCCCCAAACTTTCAGAAACGACAACTTTGGTTTCTTGCCAAACCACAGTTCATAAGGCGTCGTCTCAACGGATTTTGATGGTGCCCTATTTAACGTGAATGCGGCCGTCTCTAGAGCATATCCCCAAAATGATAGCGGTAAATCAGTAAGAGACATCATAGATCGCACCATATCTAGTAAAGTACGATTACGACGTTCGGACACACCATTACGCTGTGGTGTTCCGGGTGGCGTGAGTTGTGAAACTATTCCACATTGTTTCAAATGTACACCAAACTCGTAACTCAAATATTCTCCTCCACGATCAGATCGTAGGAATTTTATTTTCTTGTTACAATGATTTTCAACTTCACTCTGAAATTCTTTGAACCTTTCAAACGTTTCAGACTTATGTTTCATTAAGTAGATATACCCATATCTGCTTAAGTCATCTGTGAAGGTGAGAAAATAACGATATCCGCCACGAGCCTCAACATTCATCGGACCACATACATCTGTATGTATGATTTCCAACAAATCTGTTGCTCTCTCCATAGTACCGGAGAACGGTGTTTTTGTCATCTTACCCATAAGGCACGGTTCGCAAGTACCAAGTGATTCATAATCAAGTGGTTCCAAAAGCCCATCGGTATGGAGTTTCTTCACGTGCTTTACACTGATATGACCCAAACGGCAGTGCCACAAATAAGTTGTACTATCATTATCAACTCTGCATCTTTTGGCTTCAACACTATGAATATGTGTGTCACTACTATCGAGATTTAATAAGAATAGACCACTCTTTAAGGGTGCATGACCATAAAAGATATTACTCATATAAATAGAACAACCATTATTCTCTAATTTAAATGAATAACCGTCTCGCATCAAACAAGATCCAGATATAATGTTCATGCTTAACGCTGGCACCAAATAACAATTATTTAGGTCTAATACTAATCCCGAAGGTAGATGTAGAGGTAGCATGCCGACTGCGATCACATCGACTTTGGAACCATTTCCCACGCGCATCGTCACCTCGTCCTTAGCCAATCTTCGCTTAATCCGTAGTCCCTGTTTCGAGTTGCAAATATTAGCAACAGAAACAGTATCAAATACCCAAGTGCTACTGCGAGCATTAGTAAGGTACACATCAGTAACATGTATATCACATATACCTTTGTTCACCTTGCCATCCTTCTTATCCGCCAAATACTTGGGGCAGTTCCGCTTCTAGTGACCAGTCTGCTTGCAATAGAAGCACTCTGTTTTAGGCTTAGGTCCAGGTTTGGGTTTCTTCTCTTGAGTAGCAACTTGCTTGCTGTTCTTTTTGAAGTTCCCCTTCTTCTTCCCTTTGCCCTTTTTCTTGAAACTAGTGGTCTTGTTGACCATCAACACTTGATGCTCCTTCTTGATTTCTACCTCCGCAGCTTTCAGCATTGCGAAGAGCTCGGGAATAGTCTTATTCATCCCTTGCATATTACAGTTCATCACGAAGCTCTTGTAGCTTGGTGGTAGTGATTGGAGAATTCTGTCAATGACGCAATCATCTGGAAGATTAACTCCCAATTGAATCAAGTGATTATTATACCCAGACATTTTGAGTATATGCTCACTGACAGAACTGTTCTCCTCCATCTTGCAGCTGTAGAACTTATTGGAGACTTCATATCTCTCAATCTGGGCATTTGCTTGAAATATTAACTTCAACTCCTGGAACATCTCATATGCTCCATGATGTTCAAAACGTCGTTGAAGTCCTGATTCTAAGCCATAAAGCATGGCACATTGAACTATCGAGTAGTCATCAACTTTGCTCTGCCAGACATTCATAACATCTGGTGTTGCTCCAGCAGCAGGCCTGGCACCCAGCGGTGCTTCCAGGACGTAATTCTTCTGTGCAGCAATGAGGACAATCCTCAAGTTACGGACCCAGTCCGTGTAATTGCTACCATCATCTTTCAACTTTGCTTTCTCAAGGAACGCATTAAAATTCAACGGAACAACAGCACGGGCCATCTATCTACAATCAAACATAAACAAGCAAGATACTATCAGGTACTAAGTTCATGATAAATTTAGGTTCAATTAATCATATTACTAAAGAACTCCCACTTAGATAGACATCCCTCTAATCCTCTAAGTGATTACGTGATCCAAATCAACTAAACCATGTCCGATCATCACGTGAGATGGAGCAGTTTCATTGGTGAACATCGCTATGTTGATCATATCTACTATATGATTCACGCTCGACCTTTCGGTCTCTGTGTTCCGAGGCCATATCTGTATATGCTTGGCTCGTCAAGTATAACCTGAGTATTATGCGTGTGCAACTGTTTTGCACCCGTTGTATTTGAACGTAGAGCCTATCACACCCGATCATCACGTGGTGTCTCAGCACGAAGAACTTTCGCAACGGTGCATACTCAGGGAGAACACTTCTTGATAATTAGTGAGAGATCATCTTAAAATGCTACCGTCAACCAAAGCAAGATAAGATGCATAAAAGATCAACATCACATGCAATCAATATAAGTGATATGATATGGCCATCATCATCTTGTGCTTGTGATCTCCATCTTCGAAGCACCGTCGTGATCACCATCGTCACCGACGCGACACCTTGATCACCATCGTAGCATCGTTGTCGTCTCGCCAATTTTATGCTTCCACGACTATCGCTACCGTTTAGTGATAAAATAAAGCATTACAGCGCAATTGCATTGCATACAATAAAGCGACAACCATATGGCTCCTGCCAGTTGCCGATAACTTGGTTACAAAACATGATCATCTCATACAATAAAATTCAGCATCATGTCTTGACCATATCACATCACAACATGCCCTGCAAAAACAAGTTAGACGTCCTCTACTTTGTTGTTGCAAGTTTTACGTGGCTGCTATGGGCTTAAGCAAGAACCAATCTTACCTACGCATCAAAACCACAACGATAGTTTGTCAAGTTGGTGCTGTTTTAACCTTCGCAAGGACCGGGCGTAGCCACACTCGGTTCAACTAAAGTTGGAGAAACTGTCACCCGCTAGCCACCTTTGTGCAAAGCACGTCGGGAGAACCGGTCTCGCGTAAGCGTACGCGTAATGTCGGTCCGGGCCGCTTCGTCCAACAATACCGCCGAACTAAAATATGACATGCTGGTAAGCAGTATGACTTATATCGCCCACAACTCACTTGTGTTCTACTCGTGCATATAACATCAACACATAAAACCTAGGCCCGGATGCCACTGTTGGGGAACGTAGTAATTTCAAAAAAATTCCTACGCACACGCAAGATCATGGTGATGCATAGCAACGAGGGAAGAGTGTGATCTATGTACCCTTGTAGACCGGCAGCGGAAGCATTAGCACAACGCGGTTGATGTAGTCGTATGTCTTCACGGCCCGACCGATCAAGCACCGAAACTACGGCACCTCTGAGTTCTAGCACACGTTCAGCTCGATGACGATCCCCGGACTCTGATCCAGCAAAGTGTCGGGGTAGAGTTCCGTCAGCATGACGGCATGGTGACGATCTTGATGTACTACCGTCGCAGGGCTTCGCCTAAGCACCGCTACAATATTATCGAGGATTATGGTGGAAGGGGGCACCGCACACGGCTAAGAATATGATCACGTGGATCAACTTGTGTGTCTAGGGGTGCCCCCTGCCCCCGTATATAAAGGATCAAGGGGAGGAGCCCGGCCGGCCCCTATGGCGCGCCAAGGAGGAGTCCTCCTCCTAGTAGGAGTAGGACTCCTACTAGGAGGGGGAAAGAAGTGGGGAGGGAGAAGGAAAGGGGGGCGCCGCCCCCTCTCCTAGTCCAATTCGGACCAGGGGGAGGAGGCGTGCGGCCCACCTTTGGCTGCCCCTCTCTCTCTCCACTAAGGCCCATATGGCCCATTACTTCTCCCGGGGGGTTCCGGTAACCCTCCGGCTCTCCGGTTTTCTCCGAAATCACCCGGAACACTTCCGGTGTCCGAATATAGCCGTCCAATATATCAATCTTTATGTCTCGACCATTTCGAGACTCCTCGTCATGTCCGTGATCACATCCGGGACTCCGAACTAACTTCGGTACATCAAAATTCATAAACTCATAATATAACTGTCATCGAAACCTTAAGCGTGCGGACCCTACGGGTTCGAGAACAATGTAGACATGACCGAGGCACGTCTCCGGTCAATAACCAATAGCGGAACCTGGATGCTCATATTGGCTCCTACATATTCTACGAAGATCTATATCGGTCAGACCGCACAACAACATACGTTGTTCCCTTTGTCATCGGTATGTTACTTGCCCGAGATTCGATCGTCGGTATCTCAATACCTAGTTCAATCTCGTTACCGGCAAGTCTCTTTACTCGTTTCGTAATACATCATCTTGCAACTAACTCATTAGTTGTAATGCTTGCAAGGCTTATGTGATGTGCATTACTGAGAGGGCCCAGAGATACCTCTCCGACAATCGGAGTGACAAATCCTAGTCTCAAAATACGCCAACCCAACATTTACCTTTGGATACACCTGTAGAGCTCCTTTATAATCACCCAGTTACGTTGTGACGTTTGGTAGCACACAAAGTGTTCCTCCGGTAAACGGGAGTTGCATAATCTCATAGTCATAGGAACATGTATAAGTCATGAAGAAAGCAATAGCAACATACTAAACGATCGGGTGCTAAGCTAATGGAATGGGTCATATCAATCACATCATTCTCCTAATGATGTGATCCCATTAATCAAATGACAACACATGTCTATGGTTAGGAAACATAACCATCTTCGATTAACGAGCTAGTCAAGTAGAGGCATACTAGTGACGTTTGGTTTGTCTATGTATTCACACAAGTATTATGTTTCCGGATAATACAATTCTAGCATGAATAATAAACATTTATCATGATATAAGGAAATAAAATAATAACATTATTATTGCCTCTAGGGCATATTTCCTTGAGTCTCCCACTTGCACTAGAGTCAATAATCTAGATTACACAGTAATGATTCTAACACCCATGGAGCTTTGGTGCTGATCATGTTTTGCTCGTGGAAGAGGCTTAGTCAACGGGTCTGCTACATTCAGATCCGTATGTATCTTGCAAATCTCTATGTCTCCCACCTGGACTAGATCCCGGATGGAATTGAAGCGTCTCTTGATGTGCTTGGTTCTCTTGTGAAATCTGGATTCCTTTGCCAAGGCAATTGCACCAGTATTGTCACAAAAGATTTTCATTGGACCCGATGCACTAGGTATGACACCTAGATCGGATATGAACTCCTTCATCCAGACTCCTTCGTTTGCTGCTTCCGAGGTGCGTAGTGCCGTAGTTCATGGTTACCCTCCTAGCTCATAGTACTTCACCAAATCTTTGCTAGAATAGCAAGACCAAAAAAAATAAGAACCACAATTATGCATTTTAGAAGATATTCAACTTTCATAACTGCTCCCACTAGTTGGACCAATATCTTCTCCATGCGTTTGTTGTTGATCTGTGGATTCTTGATTTTGCATTCTTCATTCTTCTTCTTTGGTTCTAAAGAAGTAGACGTTGCTTCCCCTCTACTTTCTTCTCTAATTGCACATACAGTCGCATCATTAGCTTCAATTCTACTAAGGAGTGTACGAACATCTATTAAGTTTCTTTCCATCAATAAATCAATGTATTCTTCTTCCCAAAACCAAAATGAGCATCCATCTTCCTACACATATGACGATGTTCAAAATGAGCTATTGCAATTGAACCGAAGAATACGGTGACAAAATCGAATGAAAACAACACATACCCCGTCGTTTTCGCATTTGAAGAACACCCATCCGGGGTGCTTCGGTGTGCCCGAAGTTAGCCACGACATTGTCTGCATGCAGTCGTTGCACTGTATGAGCGGCATCGGCGAGCCGCAGAGCCGTTGCGCGAGCGCCGAGCCCGGCGGACGGCCGACCGAATCCCTGCCGGCAAACTGTCGGCGGCGGGTACAGGACGAACCCGTACCTGTATGCGGTGATGGGGCTTTGTCGGGGCTGCGCGGGGTGCTCCCCGACCATTCCATCGCTTGGTGCAGCCATCGGTGGCCGGAAAAGGCAAATCCGGCCGCCTCGTTGAACGGTCGCCGATCTGCAACTTTTCGGCCCGCCGACGTAGGAGGGGGTGGCGGAGGGCAAACCTCGGGCTTGTGGCGGCCTTGTGGCGTGATCCGCCGGCTACTTTCGCTGGAATCGTGGGTGGCCGCCTGGCGGCTGGGCGAGGGGAAGAGGGGCGGTGGTAGGTGGGGAAAAGCGCGGGATGAAATGTCCTCCCCACCAACCGCTCCCGCTATATACAGGGCGCCGACGGGCCGGGGGGGACCGCGTTTTCGCGGGTTGGGACGGGAATTATGCTGCGCCCCGCAAAAACTTTAACGGGTCGGATGCGTTTGCGGAGACTGTTCGTGCATGATTTTCTGCGTTGACCCGTATTTTGGCGGTTATTTTGCGGATCGCGGCTTTTCACAGAGTCTGTTGGAGATGCTCTTAGCAGCCTATTTTAAGTATGCGGGTCCAACATACAGTAAAGGTTCCTCTTTCTCTTGTGGTAGGGCCACTGGCTACACGGTTGAATCATGAATTTGAAATGCAATCTAGGTAGATTAAATTTGTCATGCATTCATGTATGTAACAGGGAAGGAGCATCGTCCATGCATCCTTGGTCCTCCGTTTGTGCATGGGACGCTCTTAAATATAGATACATCACGAGCCGACTATCACAACAGGAATATGCCATTAATTCCTTGAAAATAACTATACATTTGTACATGTAATATACATATAAAGTGAGAACATTGCCGTGCAAATGTTTGTCATATTCTGCTCATCTACTACCTCTACTAGTTAAATGACCATGTGGTTATCCTAAAAAAAATGACCATGTGGTTGCCACCGAATAATAAATATTAATTACCATGGTTTTCTGTCTTATGGACATGTCATTATAGAGCAATGTGTATGTGATGTCTGACACGTCACAGTAAAAATCTTGATTTTCTTTTGATTTCTTGATGTGGAGGGTCATCAACATGCACATGTTCTTCTTTCTCCTAGCCGCATGTGATGAAGCTATGTACCTAGGATAGGGGTATGGACCTGTCCTAAGTACCCTACACAAGGACATCCCTAGAAGAAGTCATCTTTCAATCGACTTGGAGGTATCCCACTCAACAGATTCAAGACACTCGACCACGAAGCAATCACTCGATCAAATTCCAACCACTCGACTGCCAGGAGATCTAAAGTCACCCTGCACGCAAACGGTCGGTCATTAAGTAGCTTTTATGATCGTCATAGCACTTTATTAGGGGCGTTACCAGTAACCCCCAGTCTTAATGTACTTTAAACCTTGCATTACTGAGGGCTGGAGGGGCCTGGCGAACTCTATATAAGCCACCCCCTCCTCAGTATCGTGGGTTCGCACCTCTGTAACTCATACACACATAATTCAGTCGACCCCCTCCGGGCTCCGAGACGTAGGGCTTTTACTTCTTCCGAGAAGGGCCTGAACTCGTAAACCTTGCGTCCTTACAACCTCTCCATAGCTAAGACCTCGCCTCTCCATACTTACCCCCGTACATCACTGTCAGAGTTAGAACCACGACAGTTGGCGCCCACCGTGGGGCTAGGAGTCTTAGCGCCTAGTTTGAGAAGTTGTGATTTTTTCCGATCTCCTTGATCATGGTTTCGAGCGGAGCTTTGGTGGAGGGCCGCGAGATCCGTCTCGGCGCGCTCACGTTCATCGCCGACGACTCCGCTTGGCTTCAAGAGGCTCCACTCGATGTCGACGTGCTCCCCGTCCGCGGGGCGATGCACTTTCGCGCATGCGTCCGTGGTGTCCTCCTGCGGCAACCGTCGACCCAGTATCGGTCAGCTCCCGTGGCATCTCCCCGCCCTGTTTCTCGCCGGTGCAAGCGCTCCGGTCGGTCGAGGCTTCAGAGGTGGGTGAGGCATGCGGTGGCCCGCCAGTCGGCCACCCCACAAGTCGCAGCAATCGAGCCCAACGAATCCCTCTATGGCCTGTTCGACCTGTCGACTGGCTCCGCAGAGACCGCATCCGAATGCGACAGCAGTGACCCAGCTGCAGAGGTTCTGGTGATCGATGGGCCACACAGTCCTCCCGGTTTCCCCCGCGCTGACGGAGGTGCGGATGGGGGCGACCCGTCGCGTCCTCACGAGGAGTATCTCCCCGAGCCTCTCACGTCGTTGCAGCGGGAGGAACTTCGCCGCCAGAACATGGATGCACTCCACACTCCTATCGTTGGAGAAACCCCCGAGGCCCGAGCCTTAGAGGACGCGCGCTTGGCTAACTTGGCCGAGCACACTCGACTGGAGAATCTCCAGCGAATACTCAACGGGCAAGCGCGTCAACGGGCTCCAGAATCCAGTCGACGTCAACTCTCTCCGCACCCGCAGGTATATCGTACTCCGATTCAGAATTTGGCGGCAGCGGCCCGTATAGCAGAGTCGATTCAGCCCTCCCAGTCAGAGGCTGGCAGAGGCTTGTTGCAAATCAGAGCGTTGCTCCGGGCAGCGGGAGACCAGAATTCCGCTGTTTCTCAGTCGCGAAACAGGATCCACAGTCGATCCGTTGCAGTGGATACAGTCCAGTCGGCTCACAGCCCAAGATCGCCTCCGAGGTGTGAGGGACGTGGAGACCGGCGTGATCAGTACAGAAGGAATGAGCAGTATGATCACCGATTCGATCGTGATGATCGACGTCGAGTGCCAACCCCTCCCCCGAGGAGTGGATCATATGTGCCTCGACAGCAGGTGGACAGACGCCCTCATAGTGTTGGGCGGAGAATTCCAGTCGACCCCAGGGAACCAGGCTTTGATGCGAGATCCATTCTCGTTCAAGGTTTGGTCGACAGGAGTAGAGCTCACCGAGAAGGCCACGACAGAGATGCGCCTACCAGTAGCAGAGTACATGTTTCAGGGCCGGAGTGTTTCAGTCAAGCCATCAGAGCCACTGAAATTCCTCCCAACTTCAGGTTGGCGACTGGAGTTAGTAAGTTCACCGGTGAGTCCAAGCCCGATACTTGGCTCGAAGATTACCGAGTGGCTGTCCAGATTGGCGGTGGGAATGATGAGGTAGCCATGAAGCACCTGCCTCTCATGTTAGAAGGCTCGGCCAGAGCGTGGCTGAATCAGTTAGCACCCAGCAGCATTTACACTTGGGAGGATCTCTCCCGAGTGTTTGTCACCACATTCGAAGGAACATGCAAGCGACCTGCAGGCCTTACGGAATTGCGGTCTTGCGTGCAGAAACCGAATAAAACTCGGAGGGATTACATCCAGAGGTGGATCACATTGCATCACACAGTTGAAAATGTACCAGATCATCAAGCAATTTGTGCCTTTAAAGAAGGCGTTAAGTACAGAGAATTGAATCTGAAGTTCGGTCGAACCGGAGAGATGTCTCTGAATCGAATGATGGAGATTGCCACCAAATACGCTAATGGTGAAGATGAGGATCGACTCCGGAGTGGCAAGCATAAAGTAGTCGCCCAGGAAACCGGAGGAAATTTCAGTCGGAAACAGAAGCGGAAAGCCGAGCCAGCCGCTCCTGGGGAGGCCCTGGCCGTAACCCAGGGAAAATTTAAAGGAAAACCCAAAGGACCTTGGAACCCCAAGAAAGTTAAAGACCAAGATGGAAATGATGTTTTGGATCTACCGTGTCACATCCACACCAAGAAAGATGAAGAGGGTAAACTCATTTACCCAAAGCATACCACTCGACAGTGTCGGCTTCTGATCCAGCAGTTTCAGGGCAAGCAGTCCAAAGATAAGGAAAAGGAGTCAGACAAAGTTGAGGACAAGGAAGATAGTGACGATGGGTACCCCCAGGTCAATTCCACCCTGATGATTTTTGCTGATGTTGAGAGCAAAAGTCGACTGAAGGTTATTAACCGTGAGGTAAATATGGTTGCTCCGGCAACACCCAATTATCTGAAGTGGTCCCAGACTACCATCACATTCGACCAGTCTGATCACCCTACGCACATTGCCACCCCTGGGAGGCAAGCTCTGGTGGTCGACCCAGTTGTCGAAGGCACTCGACTGACCAAAGTCCTGATGGATGGAGGCAGCGGTTTGAACATACTGTATGCAGAAACATTGAAATGGATGGGCATTCCGATGTCCAGGCTCAGCACCAGTAACATGAGTTTCCATGGAGTCATTCCTGGGAAGAAAGCCGAGTCACTCGGCCAAATTGCTCTTGATGTGGTTTTCGGTGATTCCAAGAATTACCGCAAGGAAAAGTTGACATTCGAAGTTGTGGATTTCCAAAGTGCTTATCACGCTATTTTGGGAAGGCCAGCTTATGCACGCTTCATGGCTCGACCATGTTATGTGTATCTCAAATTAAAGATGCCTGGTCCCAAAGGTGTGATCACTGTTACAGGCAATCAGAAGAAAGCAGAAGAGTGTTTTCAGAAAGGCTCAAAGATTGCTGACGCTCAGATGGCGGTGGTCGAGCTGCAAGAGTATCAGAAGACTGCAGATCTGAGTGAGTTGCTACGAGCTAAGAAGCCTGCTTCAGAATCAGCTTTTCAGTCGTCCGGTGAAATGAAGGCAGTTCACATTCACCCGACCGATCCAAACGCTGCTCCGACTCACATCTCAATGACGGTCGACTCCAAATAGGAAGAAGCGCTCATCCAGTTCCTCCGTGAGAACTGGGACATCTTCGCATGGAAGCCTGCTGACATGCCTGGAGTTCCCAGGGGGCTGGCTGAGCACCGTCTACGAGTCGACCCAAAATTTAAACCTGTGAAAGAACATCTTCGACGGTCCGCCGTCCAGAAGAGGAAGGCCATTGGCGAGGAGGTGGCTCGGCTCTTAGCAGCGGAGTTCATCCGAGAAATTTACCACTCCGAGTGGCTCGCCAATGTTGTCATGATCCCCAAGAAGGACAAGTCACTTCGCATGTGCATTGATTTCAAGCATATCAATCGGGCCTGCCCGAAAGATCATTTTCCTCTCCCCCGCATCGACCAGATAGTCGACTCGACTGCGGGATGTGAGCGTTTGTCTTTCCTAGACGCCTATTCCGGGTACCATCAGATCCGTCTGTGCGGGCCCGACGAGATCAAAACAGCTTTCATCACTCCGTTCGGGTGCTTCTGTTATGTCACCATGCCGTTTGGCCTCAAGAATGCCGGAGCCACGTTCATGAGGATGATTCAGAAGTGTTTGCTCACTCAAATCAGTCGGAATGTGGAGGCATACATGGATGATATTGTGGTCAAGTCACGGAAGGGTTCCGACCTGCTGACTGACCTTGCTGAAACCTTTGCCAACCTCAGAAGGTATGATATGAAGCTCAATCCGTCAAAGTGCACGTTTGGAGTTCCAGGTGGGAAGTTACTCGGTTTTCTCATTTCCGAACGGGGAATCGACGCCAATCCTGAAAAAATTGGTACTATACTCCGGATGAAATGTCATGTGCGTGTGCATGACGTCCAGAAGCTTACAGGATGCTTGGCCGCTTTAAGTCGATTCATCTCTCGCCTCGGTGAAAAGACATTGCCTCTTTACCGACTGATGAAGAAGTCCGACAAGTTCGAGTGGACTCCAGAAGCTGATGCAGCATTTACAGAGCTCAAAGCTCTGCTCTCCACCCAGCTGGTGCTTGCTGCCCCAATCAGCAAGGAGCCTTTGCTGATTTACATTGCAGCCACAGGACAAGTTGTCAGTACAGTACTTACGATCGAGCGGGAAGAAGAAGGAAAGGCCTTCAAAGTTCAGCGCCCAGTATATTATGTTTCTGAAGTTTTGACTCCTTCAAAGCAAAGATATCCTCATTACCAGAAGCTTGTATACGGGATTTATATGACCACGAAGAAGGTTGCACATTACTTCTCTGATCATTCCATTACAGTCGTCAGCGATGCTCCACTATCAGAGATTTTGCACAAAAGAGATGCAACTGGTCGAGTGGCCAAATGGGCGATTGAACTTCTTCCCCTAGATATCAAGTTTGAGGCAAATAAAGCTATCAAGTCCCAAGCAATTGCAGATTTCGTCACCGAGTGGATCGAACAGCAACTTCCGACTCAAATTCACTCGAAGCACTGGACCATGTTCTTCGATGGATCTAAGATGCTGAATGGTTCCGGTGCTGGGGTAGTATTGGTTTCCCCCTGAGGAGATAAGCTCAGATATGTTCTCCAGATTCACTTCGATTCCTCCAATAACGAAGCTGAATATGAAGCACTTTTGTATGGGTTGCGCATGGCCATTTCACTCGGCGTCCGTCGCCTCATGGTCTATGGCGACTCAGATTTGGTGGTTAATCAGGTGATGAAAGAATGGGACGTCAGAAGTCCAGCTATGACTGGTTATTGCAATGCAGTGAGAAAGTTAGAGAAGAAATTCGAGGGGTTAGAGCTTCATCACATCCCCCGACTAAAAAATCAAGCGGCTGATGATTTGGCGAAGATAGGCTCCAAGAGAGAAGCCATCCCCAGCAATGTGTTTTTGGAACACATCCACTCGCCATTAGTCCAAGAAGATCCTTTTACAGATGAAGCCCCGCAGCCAAAGAGTGCCACAGATCCGACTGAAGTTGAAATTCCGGCAGTGGTCGACCTAATCATGGAAGTTTTGGCAATCACCCCTGACTGGATGATACCGTACATCGCGTATATCCTGAGAAAGGAACTCCCGGAGGATGAAGAAGAGGCTCGACAGATCGTCCGTTGATCCAAGGCCTTTACAGTCGTAAAGGGACAGTTGTATAGAGAAAGCGCGACTAGAGTCGCTCAGAAGTGTATAACACCAGAAAAAGGTCAGATAATCCTTGATGATATCCACTCGGGGACCTGTGGTTATCATGCGTCCTCTCGGACCATTGTGGCTAAAGCATACCGAGCGGGATTTTACTGGCCAAGAGCGAATGAAATGGCAAAAGAGATAGTCGACAAGTGTGAAGGGTGCCAGTTCTACTCCAACATGTCGCACAAGCCTGCATCAGCCCTGAAGACCATTCCACTCGTCTGGCCCTTCGCTGTTTGGGGACTGGACATGGTTGGCCCATTGAGAACAGGCAGGAGCGGTTTCACACATGTGCTTGTGGCAGTCGACAAGTTTACCAAATGGATTCAAGCTAAGCCTATCAAGAATCTTGATGCTTGCACTGCTATCAGTTTTGTCAGAGAGATAACATTTAGATATGGAGTCCCGCATAGCATCATCACCGATAATGGGTCAAACTTTGATTCAGACAAGTTCAGAGCTTTTTGCGCCTCTCAAGGCACACGAGTCGACTACGCATCGGTCGCCCACCCCTAGTCGAATGGACAAGCAGAAAGGGCAAATGGTCTGATTCTCAAAGGACTAAAGCCTCGGCTGATGCGTGATCTCAAGCGCGCAGCAGGCGTTTGGGTCGACGAGCTTCCGTCGGTTCTGTGGGGATTGAGGACTACCCCGAATCGGTCGACTGGAAGAACTCCGTTCTTTCTGGTTTACGGAGCGGAAGCAGTCCTGCCGAGTGATCTACTTCACAATGCACCCCGAGTCGAGCTTTATACCGAAGATGAAGCAGAACAAGCCCGGCAAGACGCAGTCGACCTCCTGGAAGAAGAAAGAGAAATGGCTATGATCCGATCGATCATTTATCAGCAAGACTTGCGTCGATTCCATGCCAAAAATGTGAAGAGTCGAGCCTTCCAAGAAGGAGATTTGGTCCTCCGAGTGGATCAACAGAAACCACACAAGCTCGCTCCTACTTGGGAAGGTCCCTTCATCGTCACCAGAGTCCTCCACAATGGAGTGTATCACCTTTACAATGTTGATCGCCAGATCGATGAGCCACGAACTTGGAATGCAGAACTGCTCCGCCCCTTTCACACTTGAATTCTCACTTGGATGATATGTAATAAGAAAAACTTTTTTAGTCTATTTATCAAAGACAAGAGTGTTACAAATTTTCCTATAATTGTTGTTGCTTTTGTTTGCGTGTGAAATCCCCCAGTGGGTGGCTTAGCTGCGAATCCGTTTCGCCTAAGTTTGTAAAAAAAATCCTACCGAGTGGCGAGCCAGACTCCAACTCGGAGGCTTAGCTGCAGCTCAGTGCTCGCCTAAGTGTTTAAAAATCCTACCGAGTGGCGAGCCAGACTCCCACTCGGAGGCTTAACTGCAGCCCAGTGCTCGCCTAAGTGTTTAAAAATCCTACCGAGTGGTGAGCCAGACTCCCACTCGGAGGCTTAGCTGTAGCCCAGTGCTCGCCTAAGTGTTTAAAAATCCTACCGAGTGGTGAGCCAGACTCCCACTTGGAGGCTTAGCTGCAGCCCAGTGCTCACCTAAGTGTTTAAAAATCCTACCAAGTGGTGAGCCAGATTCGCACTCGAAGGCTTAGCT
>NC_057806.1:322468215-322476296 GCF_018294505.1 Triticum aestivum | reverse complement strand
CCTACCGAGTGGTGCGCAGACCTCCCACTCGGAGGGCTTAGCTGCAGTCCAGTACTCGCCTAAGTTTGAAAAAATCCTACTGAGTGGTGAGCAGACCTCCCACTCGGAGGGCTTAGCTGCAGTCCAGTACTCGCCTAAGTTTGAAAAAATCCTACCGAGTGGAGAGCAGACCTCCCACTCGGAGGGCTTAACTGCAGTCCAGCATTCGCCTAAGTTTGAAAAAATCCTATCGAGTGGAGAGCAGACCTCCCACTCGGGGGCTTAGCTACAGTCCAGTACTCGCCTAAGTTTTTAAAATCCTACCGAGTGGAGAACAGACCTTCCACTCGGAGGCTTAGCTGCAGCCCAGTGCTCGCCTAAGTACGGAACACATCCCAATCCGCAAGGACGACGAGGTGCAAATCGACTGCTACCTTCTCCTTCGGAGTTGCACCACAAATACAAAGTTATTTGGAGTGAAGAACAAGTTCCACTCGACAGATAATTCATGAAGATATTCAACGATAAATCAAGTTCAGATAAGATCCAAAGGTTCTAGACCGCAGATCAAAGTACTCGAGCCTCCAGCTCGACAGAGTTTAACGGTTACAAAATCCACTCGGCATTCCGAGGCAAATTTAAAGTGAAGCATAAAAGTTTTTATTCCTCATGCGGAGGACTGGAAGGGGCGACGAACTCGTCCAAGTCGATCCCGTCTGCAATGCGAGTGGCAACAGCAATGAAAGTCTCCATGAAGTCTTGAAAGTTGTGCTTCCTAGTATTGGCAACTTGGATGGCGGCCAACTTTTCTTCTCGCGCCTCCTTGCAGTGGATGCGGACCAGAGACAGAGCGACGTCAGCGCCACATCTAGCAGAAGATTTCTTCCATTCCGCCACTCGATCTGGGACTTCATTCGGTCAAGTCATCAGGGACTCGAGGTCATTCTGAAGCGTCGTCCTAGGCCAGAGCGACGTGTCGATCCGTGACATCGCAACCTTCAACCGAGCAAGATAGTCAACAACACCGGCAACACGAGATTCCAGTCGGAGCACGTTCATAGCAGCCTCGTCCTTCACTGGAGAATTGATGGGGTCCAAGTCTGTCTCCACTCGACTGGTCTCCTCTTCAAAGTTTTGGCAGAATTCTGTAAACACAATTCAAGGATAAGTCAGTGGCTCTACACAGATTTGGTAACTGCAAGTCAGTCGGGCCGGAGTAATTACCCTCAAGCATGATGAACAGCTTCTTGGCGAGTCCACCGAGATAAGCCTCCAGATCGTTCCTCTTCCCCGCCAGTTCACTTGCCTTGTCATTTAGAGCTATATTGCCATTCTTCAGATGGCTGGCTTCTCGATTAGCCGCATCGAGAGCAGTTTTTAGCCTGGAGTTTTCCTTTTCAAGAGTATCGACTAAAGCCAGTTTTTCTTCAGCAAGCTTCGTTTTGTTCAGGGCCTCCTTCTGTGCTTCGGCAAGGTCTTGATCCTTCTTCTTCAGAGCCTCCTCCATTTTGTCTGCAAAACAGCAAGTGAGATCAACATCGAGGACAGCCAGAAAGAAAGGACAGTTGACAAAAGCTCACCAGCCATACCTTTTGCTTCGTCCCTCGCCTTCTGCAAGTTCTCCTGAGCAAGCTTCAAGGCAAGGTTCGGCTGG
Organism: Triticum aestivum; assembly: GCF_018294505.1. Classification (NCBI taxonomy): domain Eukaryota; kingdom Viridiplantae; phylum Streptophyta; class Magnoliopsida; order Poales; family Poaceae; genus Triticum; species Triticum aestivum. The sequence continues at coordinate 322,474,663 of NC_057806.1, read as the reverse complement.
ATCTGTTTGTTCTCCAACTCAGTGTAGCGAGCCACAAGTTCGCAGGATTTCTGCAAAAAATCAGTCGACAGACATCCAAGATAAGTTGCTTCCGAGTAACCAAGAGACAATGATGGCGTTTCTAAGACTACAGCCGAATCAAAAACATTCGACAGTAGTCTCGGGGACTACACCCAGTGGGTGCACTCAGCATGCCCCCACTGGTTCGACCAAAAAAAATCGACTGCCCGCAGCCGACTGTGAACAGTTCCATTCCACATGGCCTGACCAGACCGAGTGAAGAAGTTCAGCTAAAACAACACAATATAAAGACTACAGTCGACTGCCAGCAGTCCACCGTAGTCTCGGGGACTACACCCAGTGGGTGCACTTAGCGTGCCCCCACTCGTCAAAAAGATTAATAGACACACCCAGTGGGCGTACAGATATAAAGATCTTCGGAAAAGAGATTCTTCAGATAGCATATCCTAACAGAACAAGCGGTGAATCGACTGACCTGGACGTTGCTCTGAAGAGCTGAACTCGCGTCATAAGCTGCTTGGCTGGCTTCCCGAACCACCTTCACTTGCTCCATCATGATCCCCGCCTGGCGTATAGCCTCTTTAGCGGCACCCACATGGTCCTCAGGGACGTGGTGTGTGGCAAAAAGCGAAGGCGGATTTGCAGTCGACGTCGAAGGTCGGACACTCGTCAGTGGTTCAGCGAAGGTCACAGAAACCCGAGTGGTATCACCACCCTCCCGGACTGCGGCCTCAGGCGCCGGAGTAGTTTGTGGGGTCTTGCCAGCCGGCGCCCTCCTGTTCCTTCGCGCACTCAGCGGCACTTCGTCGTCATCATCAGGGAGGTCAATGACATGAGGAGGAGCTACAAGAAAAATCCAATTGACCGGAATTATAAGAAATCGTCAGTCGACTAAAAGCAGAGCATCAATAATCGTACCGGGGTTGGAGGTAACAGCGTCTTCCATCTCTTGATCATCGTCCTTGGCGGAGATCTCCGAGGTGGCAGCACTGCAAATTTTGAAAGTCAGTCAGCTTATTCAATGAGTCGACCAAGAGTCCGTCACGTTCGACAAAGGGAAACAAATTCTACTATTACCCAGAAATGATGGGGACAGTCATCCTCATCTTGGGCAGAGCCTTGGGCGGCTTGGACGGCGTCGCGCGTGGGTGCTTGGGAGCTTTTTCTGTCGGCGCTGGAGATGAGGTCCGAGGGTGCTTCGACGACTGCCCAACAGGGACAGTCGCCTTACCATGTTCCCGCGTAGGGTCGTGTGTAAGCTTGGATCGCCGTTCCAAGCGGGGAGGTTCGACTTCTTCCTCCTCCTCTTCACTGGAGTCATCGTCGTCATCCCCCTCTCCTTCGCCGTCAGATTCCCACTCTTCTCCCTCATCTCCACTTTCGCCTCCACTCGCCTCTCCTTCCTCGGCCTGCTCCTGTGCTCCACTGGGTGTCGAGTACATCTCAGTAGTGGCCTAGAGGACAACAAACGAGACAAAAGTCAATCGACTGATCCAAAAAGAACAAATAAAGAAAGCAAGATCACAGTCGGAAATGCAAGGTCGGACCTTGTCCACTTCGTATGTTTGGTCGAGTGGAGGAATCCTCCTGGCTCCTCGGGGGTTGTCCTTGTTCCCTATGATACTCGACAGCCACCCTTCCAACATCTTGTCAGTGACCTCCTCTGGGTGAATCCTAGTGGTGTCTTCGAGACCCGAGTACAGCCACATCGGGTGGTCACGAGCCTGAAGCGGTTGGATGCGCCTCCGAAGGAAGACTTCCAACAAGTCCATGCGAGTCACACCCTCCCAGACAAGCTGAACCACTCGACCGACCAGCACCTTGACTTGCGCCTTTTCCTCCGGCGTCACTTTCGGAGAGGCAGGTTTTTGTGCTCGATTAAGAGAAAAAGGGGGGAGCCCAGTCGACTGTCCTGGGGTCACCTGGTCTTTACAGTAAAACCAAGTCGACTGCCACCCAGAGACTGACTCGGGAAAAGTGATAGACGGAAAGGAACTTTTCCCCTCATCTGGATCGCCAGACCCCCGCACAGCTGGATCACCTGCGTCCGTTCATCACTCGACTTGGCCTTCTTGACCGACTGAGAGCGGCAAGTGAAGATGTGCTTGAAGAGTCCCCAATGGGGGCGGCAACCCAAGAAGTTTTCACACAAGGAAACGAAAGCAGCAAGATACACAATAGAATTGGGAATAAAGTGATGGAGCTACGCTCCGAAGAAGTTCAAGAAGCTCCAGAGAAAAGGATGAGGAGGCAGAGAGAATCCACGATCGATATGGGTGGCGAGGAGGACACACTCACCATCAAGAGGCTGGGGTTCGACTTCTTTCCCCGGGAAGCGCGCAGATTCGTGGGGAATGAATCCCCCCTCGACCAGATCATCGAGATCATCCTGCCGAATCACCGACGGCATCCAGTCGCCCTGGATCCAATCCTTGGGCAGAGCAGTCCTTGAGGAAGATCCGCCCCGAGCGGACTTCTTCCCCTTCCCCTGCACCGCCGCCTTCTTCGCGCGCTCCAGAGCCGACGTCTTCTCCTTCACCATCGTCGCCGGCGAAGATCGAACAGACCTACGGCACCAAGGTGGGAGCGGAGGTGGTGGAGGATCTTGTGAAGGAAGGGGGAAAAGTGAAGGCGCACTATTCGGGGGTCCCGAGCCGACAGCTTATAAGAGGTCACTTCCGAGTGGCTGACTGGTAGGCCCAGGCAATCCCGTTAAATCCCGCAACGGGCGCGCGCGCGGTACGTGGCAAAAAAGGTGGCGCGGGGATCAAGGAGCTTCCGCCCTATCCTATCCGATTACTGCGGCCGCCCCCGTCCCGCGCGCTTCCCGAAATTCAAATCCCGCAAAATCCGCGGGCCGCAGAACAACTCGTCAAACAGAAGATCCCTTTCACACCGTCACTCGGAACTTCACAAGTAAAGAAATTCACTCAACAAGAGGCCAAGAATGGATCAAGGCGACTGAAAGAAGTTGACGACGTCATCCGTGACAATTGATCCAAAACAAGACGTTCATATAACATGAAGAACCAGTCGGAAAGATCCCCAACTCCTTCCCCACTCGAACCTCGATCCATTCGGGTGCTAATGATGAAGCTATGTACCTAGGATAGGGGCATGGACCTGTCCTAAGTACCCTACCCAAGGACATCCCTAGAAGAAGTCACCTTTCAATCGACTTGGAGGTATCCCACTCAACAGATTCAAGACACTCGACCATGAAGCAATCACTCGACCAAATTCCAACCACTCGACTGTCAGGAGATCTAAAGTCACCCTGCACACAAATGGTCGATCATTAAGTAGCTTTTATGGTCGTCATAGCACTTTATTAGGGGCGTTACCAGTAACCCCCAGTCTTAATGTACTTTAAACCTTGCATTACTGAGGGCTGGAGGGGCCTGGCGAACTCTATATAAGCCACCCCCCTCCTCAGTATCGTGGGTTCGCACCTCTGTAACTCATACACACATAATCCAGTCGACCCCCTCCGGGCTCCGAGACGTAGGGCTTTTACTTCTTCCAAGAAGGGCCTGAACTCGTAAACCTTGCGTCCTTACAACCTCTCCATAGCTAAGACCTCGCCTCTCCATACTTACCCCCCTACATCACTGTCAGAGTTAGAACCACGACAGCATGTCTCTTACATCTTCAACTCTCAAGCACAAAAATTTCTCATCCTCCCTTCATCTTCTTCCGCCATGTTCTCCGTCATCATGTGCATCTCTTCTCCTAACTAAATGTACATGTGTTGCCACTAACTAAATGTAATGTGTTGCCATGAGATAATAAATAAAATATTTATTAACATGGTATCTTGTTTTATGGACATGTCATTAGAGAGCAATATGTGTGTGATGTCTGACTTGTGACAATAAAAATCTTGATTTTCTCTTCATTTCTTGGTATAGATGGTGACCAACCTGCATCTTCATGTTCTTTGTTCTAGCCGCATGTCTCCTACACCCCCAACCCCCAAGAACAAAATTTTCTCGCCCTCCTTCCTTCACCTTCTCCCATCATGTTCTCCGTTTTCATGTGCACACCTTCTCCCGTCAATGTACCAGATGAAGCTGAGCTTGGACACTTTTGGCTACAACGATGTTGCCTAAAGTTTGATCTTTCAAGAATATGAGCTATGACATGTGCATTTATGGTCATGGCCACTTTGCATCGGTTGCTGCCTGCATTCATGGCTTCATTTGTCCACTCAAAGGACATGTAATGTCTTTCAGTTTCAACTTCTTGGTACGACAATGTCCTAACTTGTGACATATATGGGTTGTGATCCTTGGCAATGCTCCTTCTCAGTGTCTCCAGTGTATCGCGATGTCTACTTTCACTAGATGACACGTTGCGCCATTGACGCAAAACCCAAATGCAATCGAAAAGTTAGGTGACCTATTTGAATGATGTTTTCCTGAATTATCTGTGAATGACTAAGTTCATATTGTGTTTGGCCCATGTCTTTCTTTGGTGACCCATAGCTCATTTTCTTGAGTAGGTGAATGGACTCTAAGATTCTCCTTTTCATGCTCTAGCCTTTCTTCATTTCGTAATTGTGAAAACGACGTTGAGGTTGACAGGGACTATTACTCCCTAAACATCCATATCCATAATTCCGATCTGTTATACCCTTGGCACAAAAATAAAGATGGACGGAAGGTTAAGCGAAATATTCAAACTATACTTTAGTCTCATTATCGCCCTTGGCACAAAAAAATATGTAGCCAAGAAGTCTAGTCTGAGTTTTTTTTTTTTTTTTGCAGTTGAGTTGTCTAGCAAGAAGCGCAGTATTTTTAGTTTCTTGCCTGCTCGAGTAGCCACAAAATCCGGGTAAAACTATATGCAACAACCCTTCATCATTGAAGGAAACAAAAACATCACCATTCGCAGTGTTGTTCGTCCATGAGTCCACTTCTCCATCCACAGAGTATTATCTAATTCCGTTGTGTCCGTGGCGTGAAGAACAAGCACAACTGATAAGTGAGGCGTCATTGGACATTCCTAAAGGCACACACATATCATATGTAAACCACAAATATTTATACATGAGTATCGCAAATTATTAGCTTTTTATACATATATATGGCACAATGCACTCTTGACGCAAAACCAAATACAACCTAGAAGTCAGCTTAACTATTTGAAAGATTTTTCTCTCGAACTATCTATAAAATACATTGTGAGTGGTTATAAGGAAGGCATGATAAGGTCATCAAATATGAATAGGGTGAATGGAAAATGGAACACATTGTCGCACGCAACCACACGCATGTGTTATGCATCTGCTCGACCTAAAATCATAGATGCAGGTGATCAGAACTTGGTCACCCTAAACCCATACGAGCAAATTAGAAGGCGTGCATTCCTTGCGACTGTTTGTTTTCTTTGAGAAACTATCTTTTATTGAAAAAGATTTTCGCCCCGCTTTATATATAAAGCAACGATCAAAAGTATAAATCCGGAAACAACATGCAACCACCCACACACCACACATACCCAAGGCAAGATACAAGAGTGCTGATGCACCACAACACTACCCAATCGACCACCAAACACACTACCAAACACTTGGGGCCGACGAGGACCTTCCGAGACCTAGCCACCGAGAAGAAGTGAAGCTGGACAATAGCGAAGCATGGACTCCAAGGCGGTGTCTTCAAGAAGGGCACGACACCGAAAGTTGCCACCGCCCTATCTCGGAGATCAAGATCAAGTTTTCACCCGGAGCAACATGGAAAGAAGAGAACACCACGACGGAGCCTTCATGAAGGAAACGACGCCCGCGGCCGCCGCCACCGTCGGCCGGAGAAGACCGGGCAAGTTATGTACTCCGGTGTTAACCCTCTACCAAACCACCATGCTTCGCCAAACATCACCAACCATGCCACCCATGTGGCCATGGCTGCCCGACCGCACCCAAGACGCGCGCTCCGCCCACGAACACCGCGTCACCCGCCGCCAGGGCCGCCGCCCAGCATCCAAGCAACTCTGTGAACACCCAAAGGCCTTGGCTTTGGCCTGACTGGCAGCCCCCGCCTATGAAGATGCCAGCAACCGCCCTGTCTCGAACATCGCCAGAACCCCAACAAAGAGCACACAGCCAAGGAAAGGGGGAGGAGGAGCGGACGCATCCGAACCGGTGCACCCCTGCACCGGCGACGGGTGGCCATCGGGGCCTCCCGTCCCTCCTGAGAGCTCCCCACCGGACACACCCCCGTGTCGCCTCACCATGGCGCCCGCCGCAGCTCGACGCGAGGCCACCAACGGCAGCCGGCCCAACCATCGACAAGGAGCGCGAAGCCAACCCACACCCGCAGCCAAGAGCACTCGCCGGGAGAGCCCCCGCGCCGCTCGCCGCCATCTAGGGGCCGGAACAGGGGAGCCCTGACTGGAGGTCGGCCAGCCCGCGCCACCAGCGCAC